>NC_084529.1:8570520-8698020 GCF_024500275.1 Phycodurus eques | reverse complement strand
TACAACCGACATAAATCAAATAAAAACTAATTATTCAAAATCTATCCCACCATTGCGCCATTATGATGACTGTAGTTATTCTAATTGTGAAAAAGGGAAAGCCGCAGCAGAATGTTGGAAGCAAAAAAAAGCTCTTCGCAGGTGAATAAAAGTCATCTGGCACTGATATTTTTTGCCGATGAATATGATGTACAATATATCAAAATTTGGGTGTCGGCATCACATGGTAGGGACAAATTACGACCGTGGGGCTGTCAGTGAGCATATATCCGCACCGACTACATGTGTCGGCGCGCCATCACTGAACCCTCAGAGGCCGCCAACTTCACAAGCCACTAGATTCACAACAGCCTCCTTAGTGCGGGAGGGGGAATGCTTAAATCCATGAGTGTATACGCACACGTTGCACGCTCTGCCAGATTTGAGTGAGAATGCCCATATTTCAGGTTGCTCCACCCAGAGTGCGTAGCTGGAGGGAAGGTGGGTAAATGACAGGTTTGACTTGACTAGAGAATGCGGACAGCCAAAAAAACATGCAGCTCCACAGCTTTTTTGATTTATCCACACAAGAGATTATGGGCCATAAAGAGAGTTATAGAGTTAACCTTATGCACAAGTTGAGGTCATTCACCTATGATTATCATCAGTGGATGATAATAATAATACATGAATATCATCCTTATTAATATCCTTTTGGGTTATGAAATATGAAACATTTCAGTAAATGTTCATCACATAAGACTTATTTAACTTGTGCTTTTATTTTGGAAAGTAATGATTACCGTAATGTCTCGTGTATAATGCGCACCCATGTATAATACGCACCCCCAAAGTTGATCTCAAAATTCAGGAAAAACCCTTCTACCTATGTATTGTGCATTTTTACAATGCATGATTCTGCTTCTACCAATATGATCAAAACATGAAATATTATCTGTAATGTTAGTTTTTTCAAAGAATTATTCTGAAGTTAATAACTTTATTTGAACATGTAATCCTTCTTTAATTTACTTGCTTATTTTAAAATTCACAGCCCTACTTTAATTTCGTAAATTAGAAAACACACAAGGGCACGGTGGTCAACTGGTTAGCACGTCTGCCTCACAGTTCTGAGGACCGGGGTTCAAATCCCGGTCCCGCCTGTGTGGAGTGTGCATGTTTTCCCCGTGCCTGCGTGAGTTTTCTCCGGGCACTCCGGTTTCCTCCCACATCCCAAAAACATGCATAGTAGGTTAATTAAAGACTCTAAATTGCCCGTAGGTGTGAATGTGAGTGCGACTGGTTGTTTGTTTCTATGTGCCCTGCGATTGGCTGGCAACCAGTTCAGGGTGTACCCCGCCTCCTGCCCGATGACAGCTGGGATAGGCTACAGCACGCCCACGACCCTAGTGAGAAGAAGCGGCTCAGAAAATGGATGGATGGATGGACGTACTCCCTGTCATATTGGAATGAAAGTATAGGCTACACCTTTTTCATAACCACTAGATGGGGGCATACATTTATAAAATGTGAATTTTTTTTTCCATTTGCCCCTATAGCTATGTGTATAATGCGCACTACTGACTTTTAACAATTTTGGGAGGAAAGAATGCGCAATATACATGACAAATTACAGTACATCAGTGTTTCCCAAAATTTATTGAGCCAAGGCACCTATTTTATAAAATATCTCACACCTAACCACCAAACTAAAATTTCTCAAAGAGGATGAATACTAATATATCGTCTCAATTTACTAGAAAACGTAATTGTGAAAATTGGGCTGTTTAATTGAAAACAAAGCTGTCATGACTTAAAGCTGTAGACATACTACCTGTGTTTGTGTATGAATGGCTATGATACACAGGTGTATTGCACCTTCTGCAATCTGTGTTTCATTGTTCTGTTTGTCAGTGTATTACTATCCATCGCTGGTATAGCTGAGCAAAGATATATTTCTCAGTATTATTATTATTATGGGTAGTACTACTCATAATAATACTGCTGTAAATATACATCCCGTGTTTGTGTAAACTATTAAAAACAGACTTAAATAATACTAAAAAAATTTAACACTTTTACACAGTAGTCGATCTTTGTTAAATTTGTATAAAAGATTGATAAAACAATCTCAGCCTTTTAATTCGCTGTATGTAGAGTTTGTGCTCGTGTGCAACATTCACTCATATCCTGCGCATCTCCTGGGGTCTAAACATCCCCCTCCCCCCGCCCCGTCTCGGCAGTCCATAACACCTGGTGACGCCCTGAAGGTCAAATCAGACAATAAACATTGCCTTTTTTTTTTTTTTTTTTTTTTTAAATTTGTCACAATGTTCAACAAAACCTCCAATGTTTCCCAATGTATGTTCACTTTAGAGGGACTCTAAATGTTCACCTGTGACATTTAGTTGAAAAAGGTACACTTGCCATTGTCTTTCAAAAAAATGCAGCCTCCAAAATCGCTCACTGCAGCATTGTTTTCCTTGTCTAATAGAATGTTTTCCTGCAAAAGAAAGATTAGATACAATTTTACCAGTAATAGAGCTACTGTAATAAGGACTTCGTTCCAATTATTATTATTATTTTCATTTTAAAAAGAGCCAGAGTCACAGAGCTGCAAAGATGCATCCTGCTATAATGCATTGAATGGCGTTATCACTTTGTAAAGACAAGGGATACACAATACACGTATAAAACTACTCCCTATATATGATATTTCACTGATTCCCATTGTGTTGTTTTTTTTATCACAAATTTAATGAATGTGCAATAAAAACAATTTCCCCTGGGAACATATAAGCAATCTGTCACAAATAACCTGTTACAAATTGTTCAAAAATGTTCTCTGGTTTTGACTGATTTAATGACACATTGTCGCATGCTAATATAATGGCCAGCAGCATGTTAGATGCTAGTGCTGATTTTTAATTCGCTAACCGATTTTCATGCAAGATGAATCATTACAATAACTAGTAAAGAAACACCATGTTCAATAGCATTCAGCAATACAGTATACAAGGCATGTTATAAAAGTTCCAGGACTGGTGTCACAAAACATAGATTTCAAACCCAAACGAGAAACGAAGAGTTCCCATTAATGTGGCCCAGACTACCAACCAACATGTCTACAAATAGATTCTGCTTCCTTCAGTGCGTGAGAAGAGGCGAGATTTGTAAGCAGGACAACTCGGGGCTGCCTCACCATAAACAACACGCTTGCTCACAATGCCCTCAAAAACCTCCCTACTAACCCAACCTGGTTAAATATTTTTTTTTATTTCTATTTCCATTTCTAAACTCAAGGGGGTGATCAAGGGGAACCATTTTAAAGAATCCTTTCAGGAGTACATGAAGGTTATGGCAGTGAAGGCTGGGAAATTGCATTGCATTGGATTTCAGGGTGATTACTTTGAAGGGGAAAACTTGGATTTGAAATATATGACTCGAGTTGTGGAACTTTTCTGACACACCTCAAACTGTCCATACACTTTTCAGTATCTTGAGCAGCAAAAACACAACAATGCTATGGTCCCCCAATATTGTTTTGGTTTTGATGCCTTTGCCCAAATGTTGACGGAACACTTTTAACATGCATGTGCATTTCATAGATAACCTTTCTTATTATTTCATGAAAACATCTTACCTTTTTTCTACACCTGAACATGTGGTTGCCTTACAAAATTAAATAAATATATAACGTTTCTTACAGGTTTCAGGTCACCATGAACAATCTTCATGCCTTTAAGCACTAGAAGACACTTAAGCACATCTGTGGCATATTTTCTAATGTCCCCGTCATGGAGTCGGCGCATTTTGCTCTGCATTAAGGCTTTAAAGAGGTCCTTTCTGAAAATCATTATAGAAGTTCTCTTACTGCATTAATCGAATGTTCTAGTCATACTACAGAATGAACCAAAAGCATGTGGTCAACTTACTCAAAGAGGTCAAAGGTGATGCACAGATGGTTGCGGAAGTAAAAGTACTCCTTCATGTGAACTATATTGGCTTTGTTGCTCTTGTCTAACTTTTGCAGGGTCTTTAAAACTTTTAGTTCTGCCTCTGCAAACCCATGACCCCTAAAAGAAGCATGCGCAGAGTGATCATTTATTATGTCTAGGTGAGATGAACTGGCATTTCATATTAATGTATAGTAGTAAGTGCAGCTTTTAAGAAAAGGACAGAGCCAGTATTTTTGACGGGGTCCTCGGTTACTTTCCTACATAACCCGAATTTATATGTTAGTCGAAACTCGTTATCTGTTAACCTGTTGACGAAGTAGAGAAGCAGTAAAAAAATTTTATGAAAAACACTTAAGTCATGAATACAAAACAATCAAATAAAAAACAACGCTAACTGAGCATGTCGCATGAAAACTAGTTTATTGCGCGCCATTTGTAACCTCAAAATGTCATATGTTGGTACCGTTGTAAACCGAGGACCCCTTGGAAATGTCATCATATATCATATCATTTCTTAAGTCTGTTGACTATTAATTTAAAATATGCCGCACCAATCAAAGTTTAGGACACACTTTCACATACAATATGAATTCTATGCTTAAACAGGACAATTTATTTATTTATATTACAAAACTCTTAACTTTAGTCTTTTTGCTTCACACATTGTTTTGGTAACATCTTACTCAGTTGTGTTTCGAAAGACCTTGACTGCCACGAGCATTGTTGTCTTGTGGTCCTTACACTTGAGGACTTTTCCAGCAAATCCTGATCCTATCACCCTCAATATTTCGAAACGGTAAGCCAAGTGGTCACCAATCCTCTGTTGATGAAAAGGTCATTGATCAATGAATTGATTAGTTATAAGTCCTCAAGAGAATGACAGTACACAATGCAGACATGCAGAAACTGCATTCATGAAGAGTACCTGTGAAATAGTGGCATGACAGGATGAGGAGAGTGGTCACTCCAATTGTGATATTTTGGGGAACCAATAGAAAATGTATGTAGTGGAAGAAGCAGTGGTATTTTTTTATTAAAAAAATAAATAAATCCTGATTTTAGACTTACAAATAAATCTCTTGAACTTCTTGGCAGTATAGCTACCTTGCTCCCCTAACCCTAACCCAGGAGTGTGAAACTCATTTTAGTTATGGGATACACTGTAGTTCTGGTTTTCCTTAGAAGGCCGTTGTGACAAAGTCAAGGAAAACAATTTGTTCAACTACTGTTCAATTTCACTGATGGTGTTGTGGTACACTCGCCTGACTTTGGTGCAGGCAGCGTGGGTTCAGTTCCCACTCAGTGACGGTGTGAATGTGGGTGCGAATGGTTGTCCGTGTCTATATGTGCCCTGCGACTGACTGGCGACCAGTACAGGGTGTAGTCCACCTTTCGCCCGAAGTCAGCTGGGATAGGCTCCATTGCCCCACGACCCTAACCAGAATAAGCGGTGTTGAAAATGGATGGATACTGTTCAATTTATTTTAAAAAGTGGTTTGGTAACAAAAACTGCTTAAAATATCCATCCATCCATCCATTTTCTACCGCTTATCCGAGGTCGGGTCACAGGGGCAGTAGCTTTAGCAGGGACGCCCATACTTCCCTCTCCCCAGCCACTTCATCCAGCTCTTCCGGGGGGATCCAGAGACATTCCCAAGCCAGCCGAAGGATGTAGTTTCTCCAGCGTGTCCTGGGTTGTCCCCGGGGTCTCCTCCCGGTGGGACGTGCCTGGAACACCTCACCAGGGAGGCGTCCACGAGGCATCCGAATCAGATGTCCCAGCCACCTCATCTGGCTCCTCTCGATGTGGAGGAGCAGCGGCTCTACTCAGAGATGCTCCCAGATGACCGAGCTTCTCACCCTATCTCTAAGGGAGAGCCCGGACACCCTGTGGAGGAAACTCATTTCGGCCGCTTGTATCCGGGATCTTGTTCTTTCGTTCACGACCCACAGCTCGTGACCATAGGTGAGAGTAGGAACGTAGATCGACCGGTAAATCGAGAGCTTCGCCTTTCGGCTTAGCTCCTTCTTTACCACAACGGATCGATACAAAGTCCGCATCACTGCAGACGCTGCACCGATCCGCCTGTCGATCTCCCGTTCCATTGTTCCCTCACTTGTGAACAAGACCCCAAGATATTTGAACTCCTCCGCTTGGGGAAGGATCTCATCCCCGACCTGGAGAGGGCACTCCACCCTTTTCCGACTAAGGACCATGGTCTCAGATTTGGATGTGCTGATTCTCATCCCAGCCGCTTCACACTCAGCTGCAAACAGCTCCAGTAAGAGTTGGAGGTCACGGCTTGATGAAGCCAACAGAACCACATCATCTGCAAAAAGCAGAGATGCAATACTGAGGCCACCAAATCAGCTGTGCCTCGGCTGTGCCTTGAAATTCTGTCCATAAATGTTATGAACAGAATCGATGACAAAGGGCTGCCTTGGCGGAGTCCAACCCTCACCCGAAACGAGTCCGACTTACTGCCGGATATGCGGACCAAACTCTGTCGTACAGGGACCGAACAGCCCGTATCAGGGGGTTCGGTACCCTATACTCCCGAAGCACCCTCCACAGGACCCCCCGAGGGACACGGTCGAACGTCTTCTCCAAGTCCACAAAACACATCTAGACTGGTTGGGTGAACACCCATGCACTGTCAAGGATCCTGCCGAGGGTGTAGAGCTGTTCCACTGTTCCACGGCCAGGACGAAAACCACAACTTCCCGACGGACCCTCCTCTCCAGCACCCCAGAATAGACCTTACCAGGGAGGCTGAGGAGTGTGATCCCCCTGTCGTTGGAACACACCCTCCGGTCCCCCCTTCTTAAAAAGGGGGACCACCACCCCAGTCTGCCAATCCAGAGGCACTGTCCCCAATGTCCACGCGATGTTGCAGAGGTGTGTCAACCAGGACAGCCCTACAAGATCCAGAGCCTTGAGGAACTCCGGGCGAATCTCATCCACCCCGGGGGTCTTGCGACCGAGGAGCTTTTTAACCACCTCGGTGACCTTAACCTCAGAGATAGGAGAGCCCGCCTCAGAGAACCCAGACTCTGCTTCTTCAAAGGGAAGGCGTATCAGTGGAATTGAGGAGGTCTTCAAAGTATTCTCCCCACCGGCTCAAAACGTCCCGAGTCGAGGTCAGCAGCCACTTTACACAGTGTTGATGGTGCACTGCGTCCCCCTCCTGAGACGCCGGAAGGTGGACCACAATTTCCTCGAAGCTGTCCGGAAGTATTTCTCCATGGCCTCACCGAACTCCTCCCATGCCCGAGTTTTTGCTTCAGCGACCACCAAAGCTGCATTCCGCCTGGCCAGCCGGTACCCATCAGCTGCCTCAGGAGTCCCTGATAGGACTCCTTCTTCAGCTTGACGGCCTCCCTCACCGTTGGTTTCCACCAAAGGGTTCGGGGATTGCCGCCACGACAGGTACCACAGCAGGCGCGGAACATGGTCCACTCGGACTCGATGTCCCCCCCCTCACCCGGAACATGAGCAAAGTTCTGTCGGAGGTGGGAGTTGAAACTCCTTCTGACAGGGGATTCTGCCAGACGTTCCCAGCAGACCCTCACAATACGTTTGGGCCTGCCACGTCGGACTGGCATCTTCCCCCACCATCGGAGCCATCTCACCACCAGGTAGTGATCAGTTGACAGCTCCGCCCCTCTCTTCACCCGAGTGTCCAAGACATGTGGCCGCAAGTCCGATGTCACGACCACAAAGTCGATCATCGAACTGCGATCTAGGGTGTCCTGGTGCCAAGTGCACGTATGGACACCCTTATGCTTGAACATGGTGTTCGTTATGGACAATCCGTGATGAGCACAGAAGTCCAATAACAGAACACCGCTCGGGTTCTGATCGGGGTGGGGGGACCGTTCCTCCCAATCACGCCCTTCCAGGTCTCACTGTCATTCCCCACGTGAGCATTGAAGTCCCCCAGCAGAACGATGGAGTCCCAAGCGGGAGCGCTCTTCAGCACCCCCTCCAAGGACTCCAAAAAGAGTAGGTACTCTGAAATGCTGCTTGGTGAATAGCCACAAACAACAGTCAGGAGCCGTACCCCCACCCGAAGGCGGAGGGAGGCTACCCTCTCGTCCACCGGGGTGAACCACAACGTACAGGCGCCGAGCCGGGGGGCAATAAGTATACCCACACCTGCTCGTCACTTCTCACCGTGGGCAACTCCAGAGTGGAAGAGAGTCCAACCCCTCTCAAGAGGACTGGTATAAGAGCCCAAGCTGTGTGTGGAGGGGAGTCCGACTATATATAGTCGGAACTTGTCGACCTCACACACCAGCTCGGGCTCCTTCCCTGCCAGAGAGGTGACATTCCACGTCCCTAGAGCGAGCTTCGATAGCCGGGGATCGGATCGCCAAGGTCTCCGCCTTCGGCCACCGCCCAGCTCGCACTGCACCCGACCCCTATTGCCCCTCCCACACGTGGTGAGCCCATGGGAATGCTGACAATATTTCTACGTTATTAAAAGTGAAGATAATTTCCAATTGTGGAACAGATTTTAACAAGACGCACATGACTTTGCTGGCCACATAAAATGTGACAGGCCGCATCTGGCCGCTGGGCCTTGAGTTTGACACCTGTTCCCTGCCAATGTTGTGCTCTTGTCCTTGTCATGGCTATTCGCAAGCTATGAAGTCTTCAATATCCAGACTGTGGCGATTTTCTTCCTTCTTAATTTGGCTTTGCATTATTGTTTTGCTTTTTCTTTGGCTATATTAAACTGAACTTCTTATGGTGAAGGAAAACATTTGGCTGCTCAGTGCAATACAAGGCATTCATTATTCAATATAAATTCCATACACACATTAATTTTACCAATCAAATGCTTATGTCAATAGCACGTAGCTGAAAGCATACCGTCTTGTGACTTCCCAATGTAAATAGCATGTAGAAAATTGGCTAGTGACTTAACCAGAGAAGCTTGTAGACAAAATTTTATTGGATTACTGTATATTACTGTTTTTCACAACAAGCAATAACTAAACAGTTAATTCTTATTCGGTCTACTAATTCCAACAATATTCATAAAATGTGAGGTGACACAATGCACCCTCATGTTTCCTTTTCATTGCGCATTTGTCAGGGAGCTTCAAGGGTGACTTTTTGTATTTTGGTTTTATTATACAGTGAGTGATGTTTTTTCATACTACTACATACTACATTCATACTACAATTAAAAAATAAAAATACATAAATAAATAGTTCTGTACTTACTGATTTGTAGAATCCTTGGTCATCATCAAATGACCTGGCCTCCTCAGATGTGGTTTGTGTACGAATTTTAGTATCCTTTTTTCCTACGTACCAGACTTTTCTGTATTCTTTAATTTCAATCTGCTCATATGGTGTCAAATATCTTTTGTTATCTTTAAGAATACCTGCACACAGAATAATAATATGTTTCACATTTTGTTTATCAGAATACAAACAATATAAGTGAAAGACTGGTGCCCTAAAACTCTTACTTTCACATGTCATACTTGGTAAGTTGAAAGTGAAAATTTTGTTCTTGATGGTTGTTTTGAATGTCTGAATAGAAAGACAAACTGAAAACATTTACAATGCAACTTGACATAATAACGCAGATACATTAATAAAACTCTGTTGGAACAAACCTGAATTGAGGGTTTGGAGATTCCTTGTTGATGCATATGGTTTTGTGGGTAGCTGATCTTTTGACAAATTAACCCATATTCAGTTTTCTGAGGAGGATTTAACGGTGGAGATATCTGTTTTTTTTCAGCACATTTTATTGACTTTCGGTGGTCCTTGTTATTTCTTGATGTTGGACAGATCTAGAAGTTTAAAAGACAAGGTTAATCAATATTTCAGGCCGCTGTGTACAAAATCACCTGTATTGATGCTGACAATGTCATCATGCGTGGAAGCACTGTGTTGAAACATTTGGCTCATTTATGGGCTCCATTAGTACAAGTGCAACATCTAATGAAATTCAGTTGTAGAACACTGCATTAAATGTATTTTAGTAAACTTGTATAGCTGAATTAGAAGGAGGGTGGGGAGGGCAACAACAAAATCACAGCAACAGTAGCTCAATAAAAAATACTGTATCGCCAAGTACTTCTTACAGTGTCAGTCCAAATATAATAGTAATTTGGAAAGTTAGAAATTTTTGCTAGAGCTCTTGCATGGAGATTTTGTGAAGGTACAGTATACCTATTGTTTGGACAATAGAAATAGAAAATAGCCGAAAATCTGATCACATGAAGCAAAAACTATTCAGAATCAGATTCGGAATGATCTTTATTTGCCAAGTATGTCAAAAACACAGAAGGAATTTGTCTCTGGTCGTTGGAGCCGCTCTAGTACGACAACAGTCAAGTGACAGAGAATACTTTAGCGAGTTCAAGATATATTAAAAATATATATATTAAAAAAACCAGTCACAGATCAATAAAAGGTTGCCGGTAATGCCGGGACATTTATTATTATTTTTTTACAATTGTGAGAAAAGATGCAGAGTCCTGTAGCAATTAGAGCAGTTTGAAATAACTAATAGAACAATAGTCCGGTGCAATGACCATTGTGCAAAGGGCGCCGAGACTTCAAGAAATGCATGCAGTTTAAAGTAGTGCGATAATCTGTTAATAATAATAATAATTAGTTTCATTGTTAAATCCTGCTAAAACATACAGTAGCAACCAATCCAGAAATACCAATCTAAATTTTTAATGACATTAAAAAGACAGGTGTGTGTGTGTGTGTGTGTGTGTGTGTGTATATATATATATATATATATATATATATATATATATATACACACACACACACATAAATATATACATACACACACACACAATTTGAGAAAGACCAAGTATAAGTATGAAGCTAGAAATCATTGCTGGACACTTGTGGGGGTAAGTTTGTCGCAGTGAAGTGACGTCACGCATGGCAATTTAACACCTGTGGCCAATGTCTACGTGTATGTAAATAATAGTCATAAAAGTCTCACATAAACACACACACACACAAAGTTTCAAATTAAACGTACCTTGTTGGGTTGTAACATCGCTCTGTAGATACATTGTCGTTTTGGGAACCTCCTCCCGTGTGCTGTCTTTTCAAGTCCCAAGCACCTCTGCTTGAAGACTTGACTAATGTCAAGCTGATTGAAAGTAAACATTTTTTTTGTGCTGCAGTGAAACACAAATTGGTGGGCTCATACGATTGCATCAGAAGACATCGCCTTTGCCACAGGGCCGTTCTCTGAATTAAAGACTCGCTAACATCGTCAGTTTTTCGAAGGGCTCATTTAGTCAAGCGGACAAGAACTCGTGCTCACGTCAGCAGAAAAACCGGCGTCACAATTTGCGTTCGAGCAGTTTGGCGCTGCCATGTTTCAAGCTACAGCCGCACAAGTGCATCGTACGTATGCCTCTATGAATCAATCTCAAATGTAACCGTCACGCAGTATACATTTTAGATGATGGGCCTTCTTCATCCTGAAGAAAAAAAAAAAAGAAAAAAAAAAAAATATATATATATATATATATATATATATATATATATTTAATATACAATTCCTTGACTTTGATGACGGTTAGTGTTTTTTCTAGTGCGAGTTACGGGCCAATGTTGATAGGATGTCACGGTAGTTACTGACCACCAGAGGGCAGAAGAGGACAAACTCTGACAAAACGTACAGGGCTACTGCATGAATGTTTGACAAACTTGCTTATGCTTCCCTACATCATGAATACTCACTCCAATAGCACTTAATTATTACATATAATAATTACATAGCTTTTTTAAACATTACTTAAGAAAAAAAAAGCTGTCAATGACCAGGAGTGTACAAATTTAACAAAAGAGAAAGCACATATTAGTTTGAGAGGAAACATGATGGTAAACCAGTATGGCACTATAACGGACAATCAGAAGTACACTACCCTCCAGAAACTGAACCGATCCAAAAAAAAAAAAGTATGCAATGCCACTGTAATTTCAATCAGACTCTTCCTTGGTTAGCACACCTGCTTCACAGCCAAGAGGTTTTATGTTCAAATCTCAGCTCAGACCCCCTTTTTTTTTTTTTTTTGCATGGTGTCCCTGTGTTTGCTTGGGTTTAATTCAGGTGCTCTGGCCTCCTCACGGGACTCTAACTAGTCCATAAGTATGAATGTGAATGCTTTTTTATTATTATTATTTTCAAACCATCCATATGATTGACTGCTGCCCAGTCCGAGGCAAGGTCCCGGCCTCTCACCTAAAAGTATATAGCAGTTCTAATATCAAATATCATATAAAAGGTGATGGATGGATAAATGGATGGATGGTACTGAACAGCAATGTGAGTGGCTTATCTGAGTCGTGTACAAATCCGCCCGAAAAAAAATAAAACCTTCACGTTAAAAACAAACCTAATGTGAAGCCAATTTTCTGCGGTCGAGCAAACCATAATGGGTGCTATATTCATTCTTTATTAATTGCGCGTACGCGAATAACAATAAACGGCACTGATCAATACCGATGAAGCGGATGTTGATGGGCGCGTGTTTTACTTTGAAAGGCTAGACGGAAGTGTACGATTGCTCGTAGTTATTGACTTCACGCGGTTATTCCATTCGGTCAACCGTGAGGCAGACACGCTCGCGGCAGCTGTTAGAACAACCAAAATACGCGTGTCGACATTCAAGTCAACCTGCGCCAATACTTGGGAGGGAATTTATTTGCGACACAACTTGGAATAATGACGGAGGAGTGCGACAGGTCGCCGACTTACTGAAATGAGCTGCGCGGTAAGGAGCTGACACAGCATGCGAGTGAGAGCAGCACTTAATGCCTATCACGAATGTTACTTTGGAATTCGCACCTAACTGCCATTTCCAAAGTAAATATGACCTTTCTAACAAACCTGTCACGCGTGAACCTTTTTTTTTTTTTTTTTTTTTTTTTTTAATCTGGGTCGCTTCCTTTCCGCTACTTCTCGCTCGAACAGGCGCAGCAGGTGAATTGAAGCAGGCCAACGGGCCCCGGGCTAAGGTATAAAGTTCATGGAGTTAATTCAGGCAAGCTTACGGCTCGTTCTAATAAGTTGCCGAAGAGAGGCCGTGAGCACGGCCACTGTCAAGAACAATGTACCGCTCAATGTAACCTAAAACCTCTATCCAAATTAAAACCGATTTACAGCCGAGTAAATCTCAAAGCAGCGGGTAGGTTCAAGTCACAAAATTAGTTTTTTTAATATATTTATTTTGCTCCCAAAATGGCACTACATAGTTTTCGGATATGTGCCATGTAAGTATAAACACACAAACACAAGGAATCGGATATCCCCAGATGGGAATCAGTTCTCTCCCAATAGAATACAAATCTGCAACGCATAGGATATCTGCCAATTCGATGGCCCATCCTTTCATTCATTCATTCATCCATCCGTCCATTCTTTATGCCGCATATGTCGAGGATAGCAGGTAACTAGAGACAGTCAAACATTCACACCATCACCTGGAGGGAACTGAAGCTACACTACCTGCAACGAAATCACAGGAGTCCATCACTACGCCCATCGGAGGCTCTGCTCAAACACAATCAAAACATTAAAATAAATAAATAATAATCATCAAAAAAGGACCAATCTAAACTACAACTAAAGCCAGCTCAGGCCAACTCAATGGTATGCAACATTTAATGTATAATAATTATATATATTTTCTATAATATATTGTTTACTTCTGTGTTGTCACTGCACGGTGTCTGGATGTGTATTTTATTCTGCAGTGCTGTATGTATCTGTTTGTTTCATGTGTTCTGTAAATGTATAGCTGGGCCTATACTGGATTTACAGTAATTCAGTTTTATTTGTCAGGACTATTTCTTGTAATCGTTTTTTTTTTGTGTGGCTTCTATCATTCAAAATGTGTCATCTGCTTACATGCACTGCAAAGGACAACAATATGGCAGAGAACAGAGTGATGCTAGTTTACGAAAGCACAGTTAGTGTTGCCATATTAATGACTTTCCCCACCGTCCTTGAAACTTAAGTTCCTGTTAAAAACAGACGAGTGGAATCATTTTCACATTGTCTTCCATCAGCAACTGCTGAGGGAATAGCGCTGAACATTGCCAAAGACGTGCCCATTTGTGTATTGCAAAGGCAGTAATTTATCAACATGTTGGAACCTTTTGACCCAAGGTATGTGCATCCAAGCTGCACAAATTCTGCAGAGGTCAACTGTACAACTCTACATGAGAAGAGATGGTGAGAGAGCTGGAGGGATTGTGTTAGTTCTCTTCCATTCATGCAATTTGATGACTAATTTTATTCTCTTGAACATTTTAAAGATAATCAAGTACCATTGTTTACATGTATGTTTTGACAAATGGGACATTTTTCTCTGCAAGAAAAAAATAGTTTCACAAAAAATTATTTTAATTCTATTTTACCTTATTAAAATCAGAAATTGTATTTTAGTGAAATTTTTTTTAGACCATTTTATTTTGAAGCCCTATGTTAATGTAGACAGTCATATTGGCTATGTGTCAAATGTACATGTAACTAAATATACAAAAAAATTATATGGGCATTTAAAGACCCCCAAAACACCAAAAAGTGGCTTGCAGTCACAGAAAAGACAATGAATGAATGGATTAGAAAAATCGCAAAGTATGTGAAAACAGGTTAACAAATGGTCAAGAATTGAGTCATTCCTTGAGCTTCCAGATGCTGTGGGTGTGTTGCTGTGAGCTCTGAAAATCCTTCCTCAGCTGCCACTCAAATACATGGAGGCTTCTTCCTTTTATCACAGCTCGTAAGCAGAATATCCAGCAATGGAGATAAAAAATACATTTATTCAATTTTGTTATAGTCTTTGTTACAGCCACGTTGCTCCGCACATGACAAACAGGTCTGTCTTTTACTGTAGTGAACAGAACAGTGCCTCCCACCTGTCTTGGAAGTTAACGGTTTTCCATCTTTCGTTTGCCCATTTTTGGGAAGGGGAAGTGTAAATTTGCTCAAGGAGACTGGTAGCATAGTTGCTAACGACTGCTACAGAAAGGGAAGGTGCGCTCGCCGGTCTCGACTGATGGGCCAACACACTAGCAGAGCATTCTGGGACTTGTAATATTCGTGGCGCATGTGCTATTGACTGGCAGGCCAGCTCTAATACACATTTGATATGGTTTTGCGGGCCAAATATAATTACATCGTGGGACAAATTTGCCCCCCGGGACTGAGTTTGACATATATGCCCTAAAGTTTTGGTGTGTGTGAAGTAATTACAATAAAGTAATTTAATTACAGTAAGTTAGCACCCATTATTTATGTCATGTTGTAGTGTTGGTTCAACCTGACTGATTAGAATACACGATCTAACTAGAGCAGTGATTTCCAACCTTTATGGAGCCAAGGGCACATATTTTACAATTGAAAAATCTCACGGCACACCAACAAACAAAAATGTTACAAAAAGTGGATACATTAATTACGGTATGTACTTCCTGCCATCTAATAGAAGACCATTCATTTGTTCTGTCTGTCACTATGCCTCACTGGCATAAATAGATGAACAAAGATACATTATTTAAATATTATTTTTTGAGCAATTAAGTACACAAGTATATACAGTAAATGAACAAGTAATTTAAATAGCCGCATTGCTCAATCTTGTG
Source organism: Phycodurus eques (assembly GCF_024500275.1). Lineage (NCBI taxonomy): Eukaryota > Metazoa > Chordata > Actinopteri > Syngnathiformes > Syngnathidae > Phycodurus > Phycodurus eques. The sequence goes on along the minus strand of NC_084529.1, from coordinate 8,682,426 downwards.
ATCGGATCTTTAATCTTGTGATCGGATTTTTAACTCTCTGATCGGCCCCAAACATCCTGAACGTGTAAAGCGTAGTATTTAGAAACAAAACGGATTTTCGTTTTTGGGGTCTATAATAGGAATTGGATTAGGAACTACCTTGGTGTCTTGTGATACATGTTTAATTGGTTCTGTGGCCTGTTCCAGCCTCATCAGAAACACCTAAAATGTAATTTTAAAAAATTTTCATAAGAAATGTTGCACTCACAGTATTGTACTGTATAAAAACACACTGTAATAACATTTGCTCTCCAGTTAACCTGCAAATACAGAATGTGAGCATGAAACACGACTGACTGTAAGTAATGGATCTTGTTGTTCTTCTAAGGCAAGGGTCAGGAACCTTTTTGGCTAAGAGCCATTAAAGCCATATGTTATAAAATGTATTTCCGTGAGAGCTTTCTGATACAACTAAAAGCATGCATTTTTGGACACATTTTTAACAACAACAATTTTAGAATATAATAAGTGTCTGACTTTATTCTTTTTAATAACGTTATACTGAAGCTAACCAATAATAAAATAATTTATTTATAAAATGCTTCCACTTAATTTGTCATCATGATGGTACGATTGTCAACAGTTCTTGCTGACAGAGGCACGTCTTTCGCTTATCTTATATTTATCCGAAAAGTTGTCAAAATGTTCATTGGCCACATCAAGCATGAATGTTTTGGCATACTCGCCACCTGTGAATAGCTTGCACAATGCAAGGGAGCGCTTGGCATCCCTTTTTCCTGCCGTCCCCCACGGGATTTTTCAATGCAAATGTAGCATGGCGTGTGTCGAAGTGCCGCTTTATATTTGACAGTTTAATTGCAGAAATGTTATTGTTGCATATGAGACACACCACAGAACCTGCTCTCCACGAAGGTGAATTCCTCTGTCCATTTGTGCTGAAATGTACGGTACTCCTCATCTTCCTTTTCACCATATGCTTTGTCAAATGCTGCCTGACTATTTAATTAAAGTCTGAAATATGAAACATTTCAGTCAAGGTGCATCGTATAAGACTAACTTGAAATTTTATTTGGGAGAGTAATGATTACAAAGTGGAGAAAGCCAAGATATAAATATAAGCCTTAATTTGGCTTATGGCCCATATATTTTCAAGAGAACATTAATATTCATTGTTAAACATTAATATTCATTGTTTAATTTAGAAGTAATTGGGTAATATCTCCAACCATTTTATTCACATATGCACCCATAATGTAATCTCTGCGGCAAAGTTAGTGTTGCGAGCCAAAATCAATGTCATTAGCCTCTATACTGATCAGTTATTATTACAATTAATGTTTCAATCTATATCTTCTGTATCTTGAAGGGGGAAATTCAGTCTTGCAGTAATGTCAATCAAAAAGTCACTTCACTATCTGAGTCACATCAACGTAATAGACTGATTTGCCACTGTGAAAAAAACAGACTGCTATCGTTGACACTTCCACCTACCAAGTAGCATGCGATTGCAGCTGTTAATTTAATTTGGATTACATTGTTAACACCATCCATCCATCCATTTTCTACCGCTTATCCGAGGTCGGGTCGCGGGGGCAGTAGCTTTAGCAGGGACGCCCAGACTTCCCTCTCCCCAGCCACTTCATCCATCTCTTCCGGGGGATCCCGAGGCGTTCCCAGGCCAGCCGAAGGATGTAGTCTCTCCAGCGTGTCCTGGGTCGTCCCCGGGGTCTCCTCCCGGTGGGACGTGCCCGGAACACCTCACCAGGGAGGCGTCCGGGAGGCATCCCAATCAAATGCCCCAGCCACCTCATCTGGCTCCTCTCGATGTGAAGGAGCGAGCGGCTCTACTCTGAGATCCTCCCGGATGACCGAGCTTGTCACCCTATCTCTAAGGGAGAGCCCGGACACCCTGCGGAGAAAACTCATTTTGGCCGCTTGTATCCGGGATCTTGTTCTTTCGGTCACGACCCACTGCTCGTGACCATAGGTGAGGGTAGGAACGTAGATCGACCGGTGAATTGAGAGCTTCGCCTTTCGGGTTAGCTCCTTCTTTACCACAACGGACCGATACAAAGTCTGCATCACTGCAGACGCTGCACCGATCCGCCTGACGATCTCCCGTTCCATTCTTCCCTCACTCGTGAACAAGACCCCAAGATACTTGGGGCAGGATCTCATCCCCGAGGCACGCCACCCTTTTCCGACTGAGGACCATGGTCTCAGATTTGGAGGTGCTGATTCTCTTCCCAGCCGCTTCACACTCTACTGCGAACTGCTCCAGTGAGAGTTGGAGGTCACGGCTTGATGAAGCCAACAGAACCACATCATCTGCAAAAAGCAGAGCTGCAATACTGAGGCCACCAAACCGGACCCCCTCTACGCCTCGGCTGCGCCTAGAAATTCTGTCCATAAAAGTTATGAACAGAATCGGTGACAAAGGGCAGCCTTGGCGGAGTCCAACCCTCACCGGGAACGAGTCCGACTTACTGCTGGATATGCGTACCAAACTCTGACTCCGGTCGTACAGAGACCGAACAGCCCGTATCAGGGGGTTTGGTACCCCATACTCCCGAAGCACCCCCCACAGAACCCCTCAAGGGACACGGTCGAACGCCTTCTCCAAGTCCACAAAACACATGTAGACTTTTTTGGGCGAACTCCCATTCACCCTCGAGGATCCTGCCAAGGGTGTAGAGCTGGTCCACTGTTACACGGCCAGGACAAAAACCACACTACTCCTGCTGAATCTGAGATTCAACTTCCCGACGGACCCTCCTCTCCAGCACCCCTGCATAGACCTTACCAGGGAGGCTGAGGAGTGTGATCCCCCTGTAGTTGGAACACACCCTCCGGTCCCCCTTCTTAAAAAGGGTGACCACCACCCCAGTCTGCCAATCCAGAGGCACCGATGTCCCCGCGATGCTGCAGAGGCGTGTCAACCAGGACAGCCCAACAACATCCAGAGCCTTGAGGAACTCCGGGCGAATCTCATCCAGCCCCGGGGCCTTGCCACCGAGGAGCTTTTCAACCACCTCGGTGACCTCAACCCCAGAGATAGGAGAGCCCGCCTCAGAGAACCCAGACTCTGAGGAGGGAGGTCTTCGACGTGTTCTCCCCACCGGCTCACAACGTCCCGAGTCGATGTTAGCAGCACCCCATCCCCACTATACACAGTGTTGATGGTGCACTGCTTCCCCCTCCTGAGACGCCGGATGGTGGACCAGAATTTCCTCGAAGCCGTCCGGAGGTCTTTCTCCATGGCCTCACCAAACTTCTCCCATGCCCGAGTTTTTGCTTCAGCGACCACCAAAGCTGCATTCCGCTTGGCCAGCTGGTACCCATCAGCTGCCTCAGTAGTCCCACAGGCCAAAAAGGCCTAATAGGGCTCCTTCTTCAGCTTGACGGCATCCCTCACCATTGGTATCCACCAACGGGTTCGGAGATTGCCACTACGACAGGTACCAACCACCTTACGGCCACAGCTCCGGTCGGCCGCCTCAGCAATGGAGGAACATGGTCCACTCGGACTCGATGTCCCCTGCCTCCCCCGGAAAATGAGCAAAGTTCTGTCGGAGGTGGGAGTTGAAACTCCTTCTGACAGGGGATTCCGCCAGATGTTCCCAGCAGACCCTCACAATACGTTTGAGCCTGCCACGTCGACCGGCATCTTCCCCCACCATCGGAGCCAACTCACCACCAGGTGGTGATCAGTTGACAGCTCCGCCCCTCTCTTTACCCGAGTGTCCAAGACAAGCGGCTGCAAGTCCGATTACACGACCACAAAGTCGATGATGTGTTTCTCTAATGTGTTAAAAAAACAGACTGAAATAACACTAAAAATGTAACGGTGTTTTTGTATGTATTCCAAATTTCCTACTGGTACCCCTGTGATGTATAAAGAATATGATTGTACTACAAAAGAAATGTGTTAAGTATTGGGGATTCCGAATAGGTGACTGTTTCAATAAGTAAGTGTTATATTCAAAATAAATATTCTATTTGTTGATTAGTCTCATTCTTTTCTGCACTCTATATGGTTTCCTCACCCTGCTTTGTATTACAGAGCATTTGGATAATCTGAGAGTAGTGTTCGGAAGTACTGGAATTAACAATTAGGTTTTTATTATCACACTGCTGCAGTTGACATCAAAGATGTTGATATCACTTTCTCTTAGTCTTTTCTCATTTGGCTTTCTGTCATTCAGTCTATGGGGGCACGAAAACAACCCACTGTGGCACACGTTGTTAGTTCCTGGAATGAGTGGTTGACTTATATGGGGGTGACACTGCACATATCAGCTTTGGGGGAGAGACCAGGTGATAAAAATACACCAGGGAGCTAAGCATTGCTGGCTGACAACATGAGCTGCTGTCAGATGAGAAAGGCCAAGTTGAGCTCCAGTGTGTCAGATAATCTTTTCATTGGTTGACTTGAGAACGGAATTTGAATTATTGAACAGTGGGGCTTGGCAGTGAGAAGAAAAGTTGTTTTTTCACTGTACTTTGCTCATGTTTTTGCCCATCTGTTTCAGGATTGTTTTAATCCGCAAATAGTAGCATCTCAGAGTAGGCTACTTGTTCAATGTCAAAAGTACTTGGTTACATGGGTCCTATGTTTGTTAGATTGATCTTATTTTTGTTGTTGCAGCCATTAAAGCCAGAATGTCAGGCTCACACTTAACCAATAATGAAGTTTATTTATAATTTATTTAACTACATTTATTTTGGAGTGCTTTTGTTACATTTCGGCACTCATTATTGCCTGTGATAATTCTTATTCATCCAAGTCAGTTCGTTCTCAGGGCATTCAATCAATTCCAACTTGACTGTTCTGTTTGTCTTAGAAGAATGTTTGCCTCTCATCTGAGCAGGCTTCATCAGTCCATGCAACAAGCCTTAGTCAGGAGGAGGCTAATGTGTCCTAACGATTAGTTGCGATTAGTCGACTAATGGGATCATATCGCTGGTGACGAGCCAAAACCTGAGAATGAGACTAGTGCATCCTAAGCCTTGTTGCATGAACTGATGAAGCCTGCTCGGATGAGAGGCAAAACGTCTTCTTAGACAAACAGAACAGTCCATTAGTGATGGATTCAATGCCCTGAGAAGGAACTCATCATTGCCTCCCACTGAGCTAAAATTTTAATGAATTTCCCTGATCATTGACTAGGGGAATTTAATGTTAAACTATTTATATACTAAAATATAACTGAAATATATAAATAAAAATCAACATGAAATGCCTTGGTAGGAAGAAAACCAACCCCCCCCCCCCAAACCCCTACACACCTTTGTCCAAAGAACTGTCAAACTGGAATGGGAAATACATTCTGCAGAGAAATAGCATGCAGCTGTGTTTTATCGGTGACTTAACCTATTTAACTTAAATGTACAATGCACAAACTCCCCAAAAAATAAAAGTAATCTATTAATTACTGGTTGTTGGAGAAGCAGTAGGTGCATGACAATTTAGGGTGCACTATGCAATTTGTACAATGCTCAAACAAACGTTAAAGTTCAGTTTGTTTGAATAATGTGCGTGTCTGCTCTGTACCCTGCTCAAGCAGAGATCAAGCACACTTGCTTAACAATTGGACGGTCGGAAGAAGAGCAGCTGTACTGTAGTTCAGTGGGTCTTACTTCCTGGGTAGCTTCTTGTAGTCAATTAAGGTTTTGTTGATTGTGATATGAGGGAGATAAATATTGAACCTCCCTTTTCTTTGGTTTTATACTGTAATGGTTATCCATTTATGGGTACTTTGGAAGTGCAGGGTATTCTGTCATAACAACTGCTGACAAGTTTATAGGCTTAATCCGTCTCCGTCATCTACAGTATGGGGCGTTAATGCTATGAGGATTAGGAGTTTGATTTAAGGACTTGCATGCGACAGTCAAAGCTGGTCTCAGTACATGTAAACATATAGCGTTCAGACCAACGTGTTCAAAGAGGCTGCGGTATATTGTGCATTAATAAACTTAATAAACTACTTTATGTAGTTTATTTATTGTACATGGGTGAGAAGTTTTATTTTGATTTGAAAATATAAAGGTTAGAAGTTACGGTAATATTAGAAATTGTAAAAAAAAGAAAAGAAAAGAAAAAGATCAGGAGTTTTAGTACGCAGACATGGCTAGCTTTCTTGCCAATAAATGTAAATATTTTATTAATCGATCATCACTTTGGTTGCTTGATTGTGACTAAACTGCACAAAAGGCATACCATTAGAAAGGGCATTACCTTGCATTTGATTCTCATGCTTGAGTTCAAAGTGCACAAAAATAAGAACACAGAAAAAAAGGTTCCGTCCGGCAATTTAAATACACGCCTCATTAATTATATACAGTAGTCCATCCGTCCAGTTTCTATACCCCTTATCCTCATTAGGGCTGCCACAAATGATTATTTTGATAGTCACTGATTATTTTTGCGATTATTCAGTAATCGGTTCATATTGCTAGTGTCGTGCCAAAACATCATGTCGAAATTTGGTGAATTCCATATTTTTTCAAGTGTTAAAAATTGATTTCTCCCTTTGATGATGCGATGTTAATGGCTCAACACACATTTTGGTTTCGTGAAAAGTGACAGTTTTGGAGGTACGAGGATTCCGCTTGACGCCAGCGATATGTAAATTGCATCTTATCGCAGCAGCTGCTCTTATAGAAGACCCAAGACCCAAGATAACCACTAATATACATAACAGGTTAGCACACAGCCAGCACCCGATCAGCGGAGGATTTCAACGAGGAAAGCAAAGCTTAAACAAAAAATAAGCGACAACGTTGACAAATAAATTAATTGTCGACGATTTTGATCGTCGACTAATCGTGGCTCCCCTAATCCTCATTAGGTTTGAGATCAGTCTGGAGCCCATCCCAGACTTTGGGCTAGAGGCAGGGTGCACCCTGCATTGGTCACCAGTCAATCGCCATGGCACATACAGTATAGACAAACCACCTATGGACAATTTATTTAGTCTTTAATTAAAGACCCCGTCAAATGAATTCAGAGATTTTTTTCAAAATGCATTATAGGTATTTGAAGATAATTGCTGAAAACGTGCAAAGACCGAGAACTGTGTAGTTCCAGTGACGCGTTCCGGCAGGAGTCGCCCCTCCCCCACCATAAAAGAACTACCTTCTTTTCCAATAAGAATCAAGTTAGAAGCCCAAACCCGAAAAAAAAGGCTCCCTAAACACCTCAATTGGAATAAACAGGTTGAAACTGAATGGAATTTCATTTTGTTTCACAAGGGTAGAATATTAATTTAATTTCCCCAATCAAAGGGGATGTAAACTTTTCAGCCAGAATAGCCAGGGTGTGCATCCTCTGTCTTGACTTAAATGTACAGTGACGTCACCGCTTACGCACTTGAGAATAAGACGGTTTCCAAACAGAGCTTGTTTGCGATGGAGGGCTTTTTAACTACTTGTAACATGTTTTTATCAAGCTGTTGTTTTTAACTTGCATGTGAAAACTCTCGCAACTAATGTGCTAAATAGATGACTGATCTCCATCTCAATAAATCGTGATGTTTACACAGTTCTGTGCATGTCACACATCTGTAAAACGGCTGTTCTGATTAAATTTACTGGCCCATGTAAACACCAGATCGGAATAGATCACGTCACGTGACCAGTTGACTTGAGGGCTTTAATCAGAATGATTTAAATCAGAATGGGGAAAAAAAGTCTCCATGTAAACCCAGCAAGTAGTTTTCCAGCACAATTGTGAATTACTTGGTTATTATTGTTCGGCCCAAGCCTGTTAGCTTGCGAGCTAGCTGGTGGCTAGCGCCTTTCTTTGGGGCGTGGAAAAGCCCCTTGGGGACTCTGTGGGCTATATTATATTGGGCTTTTTTGGAACGTGTTGCAGCCATAAAATTCTGAGTTAATTATTGCTAAAAACAAAAAAGTTTATCAGTTTGAATATTAAATATCTTGTCTTTGCAGTGTATTCAATTAAATATAGGTTGAACATAATTTGCAAATCGTTGTATTCTGTTTTTATTTGTTTAACACAACATCCCAACTTCATTGGAATTGGGGTTGTAAATTACACTGGAAAGACCTAAGACAGGATTGTGTCAAGGCAAAGATCTGTTCAATGGTAGATTGGAATAATTTCTGCCGCTTTAATGTCCCAATGAAATCGCCAAGTACACCATTTATCAAGCGTGTATACACACTACTACTACTAAGGTAGTCCTTCTGTACGACGACCTCCAATTCTCTCATGACTACGTAGATGTGAATAGAGTCCAATAGTTGATTTACAGATCCTTCCACAGGAAGGATTTTGTGGAGGGTTGTGGTTTATGTCGGACTCTTTGATTCAGAAAGCGTTGAGTTCGCTCCTCAAATTTGTTTGTCTGAACTGGTACCAGGTGTCTCCATTGATCTTGATCAACAGCAGATACTTTAATGGTTTTAGGATCAATATCACAGGTCTTGATAGTTTTTTTCATGTAGTCAATGTATTTTTTATTTTGTTTTATTTTTTATTTTTGGAGAGCTGTGGGGTGCTTATGATGACGACAAACGATGGACTTGGTTTTCCCTTGCCCGGACGCGGGTCACCGGGGCCCCCCTCTGGCGCCAGGCCTGGAGGTGGGGGTCGTAGGCGAGCGCCTGGTGGCCAGGCCTGCACCCATGGAGCCCGGCCGGGCACAGCCTGAAAGGGTAACGTGGGTCCCCCTTCCCAAGGGCTCACCACCTGTGGGAGGGGCCATTGGGGTCTGGTGCAGTGTGAACTGGGCGGTGGCCGAAGGCAGGGACCTTGGCGATCCGATCCCCGGCTACAGAAGCTGGCTCTAGGGACGTGGAATGTCACCTCTCTGTCAGGGAAGGAGCCCGAGCTGGTGTGTCAGGTTGAAAAGTTCAGACTAGATATAGTCAGACTCGCCTCCACACACAGCTTGGGCTCTGGTACCAGTCCTCTTGAAAAGGGTTGGACTCTCTTCCACTCTGGAGTTGCCCACGGTGAGAGGCGCCGAGCAGGTGTGGGTATACTTATTGCCTATACATTGGGGTTCACCCCAGTGGACGAGAGGGTTGCCTCCCTCCGCCTTCGGGTGGGGGGATGGGTCCTGACTGTTGTTTGTGCCTATGCACCAAACAGCAGTTCAGAGTACCCACCCTTTTTGGAGTCCTTGGAGAGGGTGCTGGAGAGCGCTCCCGCTTGGGACTCCATCGTTCTGCTGGGGGACTTCAATGCTCACGTGGGCAATGACAGTGAGACCTGGAAGGGCGTGATTGGGAGGAACGGCCCCCCCGATCAAAACCCGAGCGGTGTTCTGTTATTGGACTTCTGTGCTCATCACGGATTGTCCATAACGAACACCATGTTCAAGCATAAGGGTGTCCACACGTGCACTTGTCACCAGGACACCCTAGGTCGCAGTTCCATGATCGACTTTGTGGTCGTGTCATCGGACTTGCGGCCGCATGTCTTGGACACTCGGGTGAAGAGAGTGGCGGAGCTGTCAACTGAACACCACCTGGTGGTGAGTTGGCTCCGATGGTGGGGGAAGATGCCGGTCCGTCATGGCAGGCCCAAACGTATTGTAAGGGTCTGCTAGGCACGTCTGGCAGAATCCCCTGTCAGAAGGAGTTTCAACTCCCACCTCAGACAGAACTTTGCTCATGTTCCAGGTGATGCGGGGGACATCGAGTCCGGGTGGACCATGTTCACCGTGGGATGCCGTCAAACTGAAGAAGGAGTCCTATCGGGCTTTTTTGGCCGGTGGGACTCCTGAGGCAGCTGATGGGTACCGGCTGGCCAAGCGGAATTCAGCTTTGGTGGTCGCTGAAGCAAAAACTCAGTTCGGTGAGGCCATGGAGAAAGACCTCCGGACGGCTTCGAAGAAATTCTGGTCCACCATCCGGCGTCTCAGGAGAGGAAAGCCGTGCACCACCAACACTGTGTATAGATGGGATGGGGCGCTGCTGACCTCGACTCAGGACGATGTGACTCTGTTGGGAGAATACTTCGAAGACCTCCTCAATTCCACCGACACGCCTTCCCATGAGGAAGCAGAGTGTGGGTTCTCTGAGGCGGGCTCTCCTATCTCTGGGTTTGAGGTCACCGAGGTGGTTAAAAAGCTCCTCGGTGACAAGGCCCCGGGGGTGGATGAGATTCCCCGGAGTTCCGAAAGGCTCTGGATGTTGTGGGGCTTTCCTGTCCCTGTACGACCGGAGTCAGAGTTTAGTCCGCATATCCGGCAGTACGTCGGACTCGTTCCCGGGGAGGGTTGGACTCCGCCAAGGCTGCCCTTTGTCACCGATTCTGTTCATAACTTTTATGGACAGAATTTCAAGGCGCTGCCGAGGCGTAGAGGGTGTCCAGTTTGGTGGCCTCAGAATTGCATCTCTGCTTTTTGCAGATGATGTGGTTCTGTTGGCTTCATCAAGCCGTGATCTCCAACTCTCACTGGAGCAGTTTGCATCCGAGTGTGAAGCGGCTGGGATGAGAATCAGCACCTCCAAATCTGAGACCATGGTCCTCAGTCAGCGTGCCCACTCCATGTCGAGGATAAGATCCTGCCCCAAGTGGAGGAGTTCAAGTATCTTGGGGTCTTGTTCACAAGTGAGGGAAGAATGAAACGGGAGATCGACAGGCGGATCGGTGCAGTGTCTGCAGTGATGCGAACTCTGTATCAGTCCATTGTGGTAAAGAAGGAGCAAAGCCGAAAGGCGAAGCTCTCAATTTACCGGTCGATCTACGTTCCTACTCTCACCTATCACGAGCTGTGGGTCGTGACCGAAAGAACAAGATCCCGGACACAAGCGGCCGAAATGAGTTTCCTCCGCAGGGTGTCCGGGCTCTCCCTTAGAGAGATGGTGAGAAGCTCGGTCATCCGGGAGGATCTCAGAGTAGAGTCGCTGCTCCTCCACAACGAGAAGAGCCAGATGAGGTGGCTGGGGCATCTGATTGGGATGCCTCCCAGACGCCTCCCTGGTGAGGTGTTCCGGGCATGTCCCACCGGGAGGAGACCCCGAGGGTGATCCAGGACACGCTGGAGAGACTACGTCTTTTGGCTGGCCTGGGAACGTCTCGGGATCCCCCCGGAAGAGCTGGATGAAGTGGCTGGGGAGAGGGAAGTCTGGGCATCCCTTCAAAAGCTACTGCCACCGCGAGCCGACCTCGGATAAGCGGTGGCAGTAGCTTTTGAAGGATGGATGGATGGATGTGGGGTCGGTAGCCATCACAAAGTTCTCAGAACTGTGTAACGCATGCCTCCAAACATTTGTGGTGGGGACGTGCGTAAATTTATCCAGATCTCTGACCATGTTTACACACAAAACCTTGTGTTCTAACACAAGGGCTCTTCCACATCGCCTGGACGTACACACGATTCATTCATTCTACAGAATAGCTCTCTGGGTGTGCACCTCCAAGCAAGAGCTGTTAAGGTCAGTAATGCTTGCAATACAGGTATCCATATAACTTGCTTGTCCTCTTCCAGTTAATTAAAGAGAGTTCTCGTTTGTGGGCTGTAACAAGATTTTTGGCAATGAGTTTGATGTCAGAACCATTTATTCTTTTTATTTCCACTGACTACTCTTTTTTCTGATCCAACAAAATTAACAGTAGGGGTAAGTTCTCCCACATCTTTCTTTTGTTGGTAACACCTCCATTATTTTGTCAAAACAGTATCTTTTTTGCTTTGTCTCCTCTTCTCAGACAAGTACGTCAATGTCGGTCTCGAAGATATTAATTTTCTCCGTCCTCTTTGCCATCATTTCGGAGAAGGAAGAAGCCCATCCACATATTCTTAAAGGGTTACTTTATCTTTAAGTAGCTCGTCTATACTCCACACGTTACCTGTTTTAATGCCATATCTGTGTAAAAGACACCTGTCCACACCCTCTAACAGTCACACTCCGACCTTTCCACCATGGCCAAGACCAGAGAGCTGTCTAAGAACACCAGGCAAAAAATTGTAGCCCTGCACGAGGCTGGGATGAGCTACTCTACAATAGGCAAGCGGTTTGGTGAGAAGAGTTGCTGTAATTATTAAACGTTGAAGGAAATACAAGATGATTGACGATCTCACCTCGTGGGGTATCAATGATCTTGAGGATGGTAAAGGATCAGTCCAAAACTACACGGAGGAACCTGGTCAATGACCTGAAGAGAGCAGTGACCAGATTCACAAAGGTTACCGTTAGTACTACTCTACGTCATCATGGAGCACCTGAAAGGTCCAACTGCTTAATCCAGCACATATCCAGACCAGTCTAAAGTTTGCCAGTGACCGTCTGGATGATCCGAGGAGGAGACTGAGAGAATGCCATGTGTTCAGATGAGACCAAAATATAACTTTTTGGTATAAACGCCACTTGCCGTGTTTGGAGAAAGAAGAATGTTGAGTGGCATCCCAAGAACACCATACCCACTCTAAAGCATGGGGTTGGAAACATCATGGCATAGGGCTTTTTCTTTTTTTTTTTTTTTTTTTTAAACAAAGGGGACAGAACGATTGGTCTGTATTAAGGAGAGGATGAATGGGGCCATATATTGTGAGATTATGGGCAAAAATATCCTTCCCTCAGTAAGAGCATTGTAGATGGAATGTGCCTGGGTCTTCCAGATGACAATGACCCGAAACACACAGCCCGGGCAACTAAGGAGTGGCCCTGTAAGAAGCATTTCTAGGTCCTGGTCCAGACCTCAACTCAATAACAAATCTGTGGAGGGAGTTGAAAGTCTGTGTTGGCCAGCGACAGCCCCAAGACATGACCGATTGAGAGAAGATCGGCATGGAAAATTGGGCCAAAATACCTGCTACATTCTGTCTTTCACCGTTTAAGTGTACCTATGATGAAAAGACCTCTCTCATCTTTTAAAGTGGGACATCTTGCACAATCGGTGGCTGTCCAAATACTTTTTTTCCCCCACTTTGTCAATTGCAGGTGTTTCTTAATACAAATTCGGCTAAAGCAGTTTAAAACAGGAGAGGATGTCTCAACACACATTACGGGTGTGTGTATGATGGTTGTGTGCACGTTTGATGTAAATAAGTTTTCTTTTTTTGTACTTGCACACATTCTAAATTTCAGTCCTAAGAACGAATTTAGAACCTTTTCGGTGCACTCTTTGATAAATAAGGCCCCAGGACTAAATCTAAATCTTTCGCCCATCTAAAGTGCGTGATCAGGCCAAAGGGGCCTTAGTCAGGGAGGTGATTCCATGTCAAAAGCCGAGAAACGTCCAGAAGGACAAGCATCTCTGTCGTAATCCACCAGTTCGTCTTTTATGAAGCCACTCCTGAGTAAAAGCCACATGGAAGGCCACCTGGAGTTTGGCCAAAAGCAAGGACACTTAGAACAGGAGAGTCAAAGTTCTCTGATCTGATGACATGACACATTTTGATCTGTTTGGCATAAATGCCAGACATTTGGAGGAAACCAGGAACCGCTCATCACCTGACCAACACCATTCCTACACTGACCATGGTGGTGGGAGCACCATGCTGTGGGGGTCTTTTTCAGTATCAGCAACTGGAGGACTAGTCAGGATTGAGGGGAAGATAACTGCAGCAATGTACAAAGATATCCTGGATTAAAAACCTGCTCCAGAGCACTGTGGACCTCAGACTGGGGCAACAATTGATCTTTCTGCACAAATCCAACAAATCAAAGTACTCTGTAGCTGTCCGAGTGGTCCAGCAAGAGCCCAGACTTGAATCTGGTTGAACATCTCTAGAGATCTAAAAATGCCTGTGCACTGACGCTTTACATCCAACCTGATGGAGCTTGGGAAAGTGCTTGAAAGACAAATTAGCGAAACTGCTCAAGGATAGATATGCCAAGTTTGTGGTATCATATGGGGGGTGGGGGGGGGCGAAAAAAATTATGTAATTTACGTTATAGTTTGTGGATGATTTGTTAATGTTAAACAATCATAAAATAAAAGCAGTCCTATTAAGAATTACCGTGATAAATCAATTATAATCAGCAGGCAATCAATTAACCACTTTACTCATTACATGTTAAATCCCAGAATACATTAAATTCAATGATGACTTATTGTGGCTCATGTAGTTCTTTGAATCTACTTTAAGAGATGATTTCATGGCAAAATGTTGTTTAATACATTTTAGTATGTATAATTGTTGTCTAAACTGTGGCAAAAATGATAGTTCTTCGAGGTTCAGTTTCCCATGAGATGATTACCTAAAGTTATTCTTCTCTGCCCTAAAATTGAAATATTTACTTAAATCACGCATTGCTGCAACTGTCCTTACTTATTTAGATTTGTTCCGGTTATTTCTATTATTAGTGTTTATCAGTAAAATGAGCTGGTCTAATGAATGCATTGATTATGTGAAAAATCTTGCCCAACTGTATACCTTCAAATGAATCTTTTAATTTACGGTACTTTTGCCTCAGCTTTGTCAAATTAACCCTAAAACTGGTGTAATATGAATCATAAAATTTTTTTTGTAGCATGGATGAGGTCTTTGAAGGAAGGCATTTTCACCGTTTCTGTGTTTTGCTGGGTACAGTTGTAAATTGATTGAAGGATTATTGGCTAATTTTGCTGTAATTGGTGTCAAACAAGCTTGATCAGGTTACTATGCATTTATTTTCACACATTTTATCAGTCACAATTTTCAGATGGGTTAATTTAGGGATTATTTTATGTCAAAAAAAGAAGACTAGAGAGGCTAAGAGAGGGAATCTGGCCAAAGATGCTTGAGGTAGCATTCGGTTGCAGAACCTCTGCCTCATACTCTATTTTAGCAAGAAGATGCGCTGACTATGTGTCAAGTTATACTGGAGAATGTTTTGTCAGACAAACACAAGATTGTGTTAACTCTGTTGCTATTTACTGTTGCATGTGGTAGTGATGTCAGATGCCACCGATTCTCTTTCCAATCCGATATGGAGTCAAATTAATGCTGGTATCTGGGATACTGACCGGATGCTGATACTTTGTGCAGTGTGCAAATACACCTAAAGTCTTTGGTAAATGTAAAATAGTGTATTTCAAATAATAAGTTCTTAAAGAATACAAGACATCAGAGAAACTTTATTATTTTCATTTTTTACAACTTTTAAGTATATTGAGGTTGTAGTCAGACAGTGAGACTGTTTTACAATACTGTGTCTAACAAAGTCCCAGCCAAAACGCCATCAATCACAACACACCTCTCCATACCTGGGGTATCACTTATCAACGCTCCGTACGCACAAAATCGGACCTAAAAGATATGTATGTAAGTTCCTGTGCAAACTATGTGACCTTATCAAAAATAAATAAATAAATAAAGCGAACAACGGGAAAAAGCCCACAGGCCTAACTTACCAACACGGCATACGCACAAAATGGGGCTAGAAAGATTCTTACGCAGGTTCCTGCGCAAAATTTTGTGACCTATCAAATAAAACCTGACTGGTAAAAAGTGCAGAAACTTTAACCCTTTTGTACAAGTACGCACATTTTGGAGAGAAGGAAATGTAGCGATGCATGAGGTGGCGAATAGAAGCCATGCCGCTCACACGTACAGTTTCAATATCAAATTATGGATTAAATTTTGCTCTTTATATATGACTTTGTTGATGTTGTCTGCTTTTTTTAATCATGATAACTCATTAACTCATGCCTTTAAATTGCCCTTCATTGATCAATCGATTGAGGTGGATCTGAAGCAAAATTTAATTTGCGTCTGGCACTGGGGCACATTTAGTTTTTTTTATTGGCATCTACTTTTAAGTCGGACCTTTTTATATATATATATATATATATATATATATATATATATATATATATATATATATATATATATATATATATATATATTTACAGTGCTCCCTGTTGAATTTACTGTGTTCACTGCAGCAGTAACCCCCTGCCACTCCCTGTGTTTCCTTTGATTTATGGCGCTTCCAAAGCCACCTTCCTCGCCATGCCGATAAGCGTGTTGACTTCTGTCCCTGAGAAGGATGTATTTAATTAATTAAGTTATTTATTTTTTGTTATGCCTGCTGTTGACATAAATTCACCCTTCCTAATACATTAGCCCAGTGGTTCCCAAACTTTCTCTCCTGGAAAGGAAACAGGACATACATACACATTTTGTTTTCAGAGTCCATTTTAGTTCATTTAACACTTTGTAATTACTAATACAAACCTTGTTATTTGGAGAAAAAAAAATAAGCGAACTGCCATAAATTGGAGGTTGTAATAAGTATAGCTGTTTTAAGTATGTTCAGTGTAACAGGTTTCTTTTTTTAAATATTCAACATTGCTGCTGTTGCATTTTTGAAAAATTGCCTATCTGCAAAAATAGGTTTTAAAACATGGACCAACTTCCTGAGAGGAAAAAACAAAAACCTAAAGGTTTGTTGTGCAAAAATGGCACCTCTAATCCTCACATCTTTTCAGTCAGAAATGGGATGAGCAGACCCCAGCACAGCCAGCACCCTTTCCATCAATTCGGACAGTTTATCATTGGCGAGGCCGTATAGGGACAGCAGGCAGTCTGCCCCCCTCTCGAGCCTGACCTGGAGGTGGGGGACAAAGGCGCGCCTGGTGGCCCACCTTGCCATTGGCTCACTGCCTGTGGGGGAGGGGCCAAGGGGTCTGGTGCAGTGTGAGCTGTACGGAGACCTTTGCGGTCTGCTGGAAAGCACCCCAACTGGGAACTCCCTCGTTCTGCTGGGGGAATTCAATACTCATGTAGTCACTGGCAGTGAGACCTGGAAGGGCGTGATTGGAAGGAATTGCCCCCCCGATCTGAACTTGAGTTGCCCTATTGGACTTCTGTGCTCATCACAGATTGTTCAGAAAGGCTGCCGCACACAAAGTGACATGGCCGAACCCAACTGAACTGTCAACCAGTGTGTGTGGTAGTAGTGTCACGATATCAAAATTGTGACTTCGATACTATACCTGCATAAAGTACCTCGATACTGGTACTGTAAAGATACCACGGCAAAAAATCTAATACATCAGCAAAAGCAGTAAAATGAAAACTAACAACTTCAAGTACTTTTACATTTATTTTTATTATTTCAAAACATTACGATAAACTTACATTTTTAATAATGGCATTAGCCCATTCTTAAAGATGCCATATTTTAGCTATTTAGACCTCTGTAGAGTGACTCTTCAATATGGAGAAAAGTGTCAATTTCATCTAAAAAACACCTTGGTTTTGTCAGCCACGTGTCCAAAAAAGGCCCCTCTGACAGCTACTTATGTTTGACTATGTTTTGTATCCGCTTTGCCTATATTTGGCTTTCCTCTGATTGGTTGCCTCTGTGCAGACAACGCTGTCTCCGGAACGGAGAGGTATTTGGAGATCTTCGCGAGTGACTGGAGAAATTTGAATAAGCTAATTTCAGGCCTCTCGGCTAAAAACGTCAGGAACTCAGGAAAGCATGGACGATTTTAATTTGTATTTCATGTTTACTGAGGCAATATAGAGCCAATATAACATCCCAAACTAGAAAAAGTTGGTTTTGTAAAATATGTGACCTTTTAACTTTGTAATTTTTTAAATAAGATCAATGCCTGCATTATCATATATATTACTATATATGAGAAATATGTGTGTGTTTGTATGTATATAAAATCTGTACATCTTTATTCAGGAAATGTACAGTCATGAAAAAAATATTACAGCCCCCTTGTTTCTTTCATTTCTTGTTCATTGTAATACCTGGCACCACTAATTTTACCTGAAGAATACAAAAGCTTAATTGTATCATTAATTTTGGTTATCAAGAAAACCATGGAAAATCGCTACATCAGCTCTTATATTAAGCGCTTTTGAGCTATTTTGAGCGTGTCATTATATTTGTCCACACAAAGCTACTTTTAGTTGCACCTGGCATTAAGAATGAACAAGAAACTGAAGAAACGAGGGATCTAATATTTTTTCCATGACAATATTAAATGTTTGTCTGTATTTATAGATACTTAAAACTGAGTGTTTTAAGTTTTCAAGCTTTTATTCATTTGTGTGTGTGCAGTATTCTTGTATTTGATTACATTTGATTTCTCCCATTGTAAACAATACATTGTGCACCCACTCAGTGCAGTGCTGTTATTCATTGCACACGGATAACGACATCAGCGTGTGAAGAACGGATTGTTAAATATTCAGGTATGCATTAACGCCACATAGTAGATTCCCTCTAGTGGTTAAGGGAACTGAGAAAGTCCCCAAATCTCTCAGCATTCCTCAAGTCCCTTTTCATTTCAAACTGTGTGTGAGTTTTGAAAGAATTGAATTGAAGATCTTTATTGTACCCAAGGGACATTTTGGTTTGCAGCAGTTCGTACCACGTATCCTCACCAGGGTCGTGCGTGAGAGGTGCAGTACTGAACTGGTCGCCAGCCAATCGCAGGGCATATATAAACAAACAAACACATTTGCACTCACATTCACACCTATGGGCAATTTAAAGTTGTCAGTTAACCTACCATGCATGGTTTTGGGATGTGTGAAGAAACCACAGTGCCCGGAGAAAACCCACGCCGGCACAGAAGAACATGCAAACTCCACACGGGCGAGGCCAGATTTGAACCCAGGTTCTCAGAACTGTGAGGCAGACGTGCTAACCAGTCATCCACCGTGCCATTACAATCAAACACATAGAATAAAATAAAAAAGCAAAAAACCAAAACAGAGGTAAAATTTTAAAAAATTAATAAAATCCCTAACCCCCCCAAACACACAATGCTGCCACTCACAAAACTGCCCAATGTTGAAATAGCCATACTGAGATGGTATAGACGTGCCAGTAATGTATTTTATTGAGCACACAAATATGTACCTACATAGTTAAAGTTGCAAATATTCCCTCATTGCCACAGTTTAGATTAATAAAATTCCATGTTCTTTTAACATGCAAATTGTTGCATTTGTAGAACCAACACATCTGTAATTTAACATGAATCACCCATTCCAGTGTAACTACCGCTCCCTCTTTACAATGCTGTAGCTGATCAAGAGTGTGCAGCCCTTTATCAGCATGTTAGGCATGGGTGTGTCATCCTCCACTGTGCCCCTTTTGGATGAGGCGCATAGATAGTCACTCAGTTTTGCCCTTAGAAACCTCTGAGTACTACGGCTATAAGTAGTTTAGTTTCAGTAACCAGGATGCACATAATTACCTAATCGCAGCTTTGGTTTCTCCCAAAATAGTAAAATCATGTCCAATTGCATGATCCAGTTTCTGCCATACTAGGTGTTAGACAAATGATTTCATAATTCATATTTGACTATATTTGGGATACAGAAAAGGTAGTTTAGTTATTGAGAGCAAGTTATCAGCCCTCTACCACTGTGTCAACCAGGAGTGGGTAATTAATTTTCCCAAAGGCCCACATCGGAAACAGAAATGGTTGTCAGTGGCCACACCAACAGGCACCCCTCAATTCGGATCAATATGTATCTTCTTTATATAACGTAAATTGTATCGTTTTGATAATCTTCTGCTGGTATAATGAAGTAAAGAGAGAAAATAAATGTTTAAAAATTACACACCCCTGTGTGGCGGTATGGTGGACGATTGGTTAGAGCGTCTGCCTCACAGTTCTGAGGACCGGGGTTCAAATCCCCCCCCCTGTGTGGAGTTTGCATGTTCTCCCCGTGCCTGCGTGGGTTTTCTCCTGGTGCTCCGGTTTCCTCCCACTTCCCAAAAACATGCATGGTAGGTTAATTGACAACTCTAAATTGCCCGTAGGTGTGAATGTGAGTGCGACTGGTTGTTTGTTTGTATGTGCCCTGCGATTGGCTGGCAACCAGTTCAGGGTTTACCCCGCCTCCTGCCCGATGAAAACTGGGATAGGGGCCGGCGCGACCGTAGTGAGGAGAAGCGGCTCAGAAAATGGATGGATATGGCGTGTATAATCGCGCTAGAAACCTGCTGACTAAAGAAATTAACATTGCAAAGAGGAACTATGCAGCAAAGTTGGAAAAACAGTTTTGCACTAACGACTCTAAATCTGTCTGGCATGCATTCCAATCGCTGACTAATTACAAGCGATGATCCCCCCAAGCTGAGAACAATAGCACACTAGCCAACGACTTGAATACCTTCTACTGCAAATTTGAAAAGGACACTTTCACACCCCACACCCATCCGGCCGCACCCCGACCACAATCACACCTCTGACTTCTACGTTTACCATCCACGAACAGGATGTGAGACACATCTTTAAACAACAAAAGATTAACAAAGCGGCAGGCCCAGACCATGTGTCCCCATCCTGCCTCAAAGCCTGCGCGGACCAGCTCGCGCCAGTCTTCACTCAGATATTCAATAGATCTCTGGAACTGTGCGAAGTACCATCCTGTTTCAAACACTCCACCATCATTCCAGTCCCCAAGAAACCTGCAATCTCGGGTCTGAATGACTACAGGCCTGTCGCCTTGACATCTGTGGTCATGAAGTCCTTTGAACGTCTCGTGCTGGACCACCTCAAGAGCGTCACAGGTCCCCTGCAGGACCCCCTGCAGTTTACCTACCGAGCGAACAGGTCTGTGGATGATGCAGTCAACATGGGACAGCACTTCATCCTTGACCACCTCGACAGTGCAGGGACCTATGCGAGGATCCTGTTCGTGGACGTCAGCTCAGCGTTCAACACCATCATCCCTGAACTCCTTTCATCCAAGCTTCTCAAGCTCAGCGTCTCACCTGCCATCTGCCAGTGAGGCTGGGAGAGACCACCTCATCCACACGCAGCATCAGCACTGGGGCACCCCAAGGTTGTGTCCTCTCTCCGCTGCTCTTCTCTCTCTACACGAACGACTGCACCTCAGCGCACCCGACTGTCAAACTCAAGTTTGCAGAAGACACCACTGTCATCGGCCTCATCAAGGAAGGTGACGAGTCTGCATATCGACAGGAAGTGGAGCGGCTGGAGCTGTGGTGCAGCCGACACAACCTGGAGCTGAACACGCTCAAGACTGTAGAGATAATCGTGGACTTCAGGAGGCATCCTTCGCCACAGCTGCCCCTCACGTTGTCCAGCTACCTTGTGTCAACCGTCGAGACCTTCAAGTTCCTGGGAATTACAGTCTCTCAGGACCTGAAGTGCGCGACCAACATCAACTCCGTCCTCAAAAAGGCCCAGCAGAGGATGTACTACCTGCGGCTTCTGAGAAAGCACGGCCTGCCACAGGAGCTGCTGAGGCATTTCTACACAGCGGTCATCAAATCAGTCCTGTGTTCTTCCATCACAGTCTGGTTTGGTGCTGCTACAAAAAAGGACAAACTCCGACTGCAACGGACAATCAAAACTCCTGAAAGGATTGTCGGTACCCCATTACCCACCCTTGAGGACTAGCACGCTGCCAGAACTAAGACAAGAGCGTGCAAAATCCTCTCGGACCCTCCACATCCCAGTCACGAGCTCTTCCAGCTCCTTCCCTCAGGTAGGCGCTACCGATCAATGCAAACTCGAACTAGCAGACATTCCAACAGCTTCTTCCCTCTTGCGATTAACTTCCTAAACACCTAACCTACAATTCCATTACAACATGCTGGCAATTTTTTGTCTTGAGTTCGTTGTCACATTTCTGTGGGGCCAATTATATATTACTCGTGCACTCACTGTAGTAGTCTCTCCACGCTGCACTATTTGCATATCTGTTGTTGACCAATACTGGCCACTCATGCCAGAGTAACATCTGCTCCATTTGCACACTGATTGAGGAGTATATGCAAAATTTGCACAATCAACATTGTCCCAGATTATCGCGCTACTCGTCACTTTAAACTGCATACACTCCTAGAAGTCTCGGCTCCCTTTGCACAATGGTCATTGCACCGGACTATTGCTATATTAGTCATTCAAACTGCTCTAAGTGCTGGAGGACTCTGCATCTTTGTACAATTGTCAAAACAAAAAATAATAATGTACCGGCATTACCAGATAACTATTAACCCTTTATTGCTCAGTGACTGTTTTTTGTCAATGTGTTTATGTCTCAGAAGTGTTCTCTGTCAATTGACTGTCTGTTGTCGTACTAGAGCGGCTCCAACTGCCGGAGACAAATTCCTTGTGTTTTTTTTTTACATACTTGGCAAATAAAGATGATTCTGATTCTGGATATATACTGTGTGTGTGTTGTGGTGTACTTGCTCGGAGTCAGCTGGGCTATACATAAAATATGTAAAATAAAGGAAAAAATAAAAGTTGGTCGCGAGTGCAAAAGTCAGTGTAGAACCTTGGAGCATGTTGATGTTCAACATTCCATGGTAAGGCAAATGGTCTATGAATGGAGAGAGTTGCTTCTCAGGACTGTCCTGTAAAGACGACCTGTAAGAGCTCAGCGCAAAATGCTCAAGGAGTTCCGACTGGGAACTCCCTCGTTCTGCTGGGGGAATTCAATGCTCATTTAGTTACTCACAGTGAGACCTGGAAGGACGTGATTGGAAGACGTTGAACCTGAAACTGAATAGCAGAGGACGGATGAGGTTTACATTTCCTCACCAAACGTCAGCTAGCTGTGATTTTTGTATCTTTGTCCCATATTTCTTCCCTGACTATTGTGCTAAACCTATCCAATCACACACACATGCACACACACTCATAATCCTATTTGGAATTGAGTGGGGGGAAATATCATGTTGATGAAAAATAGCCCAACTAATGAGGTTTAAACTGTACTGGCTCGTAGTAGTGTACATGCATGCAGGGATGTAGTGTATGTTCAAGGCAAACGACAAATGGTTAGCAAGGCAACACATTGACATCTGAAGGCTATTTCTGTGCCAGTTACAGGCAGTTATTGGTTTTGGAATGTAACCTTTTCACCCAAGATTACTGTTTTCCATTTCAGTATGGAAGCCCAAATGGTCCAGTACCATGTGCTGTATCCTATTTTTTTATGGTGACATATTATGCAAATGTGCAGCGCTATGCACATATTTCCTTTCAGGTTCATAGTCTTTAACCATTATTGCTATCATCACCGGTCTCCAAACTTCCAGTTTTGTGTAAATGTTTAATTTTAAAATGTTTAAGTTTTAAATAATTTTC
Source organism: Phycodurus eques (assembly GCF_024500275.1). Classification (NCBI taxonomy): domain Eukaryota; kingdom Metazoa; phylum Chordata; class Actinopteri; order Syngnathiformes; family Syngnathidae; genus Phycodurus; species Phycodurus eques. The sequence continues at coordinate 8,659,412 of NC_084529.1, read as the reverse complement.
AGCATAAGTTCAATTAAATATTATTATTATTATTATTATTAATAATAAATTAAATATTTAATTAAAATAGCCCTCATTAATTTAATTTTGTTCTTAATTGATCAACACTTAGTTGACGAGTTCAGCGACAAATACTCCACAATCATGGTGGACTTAATGTACAAAAAAACTGACTTAATGTACAAAAAACTGCTGTTTTCTAGCCCACTATTTTACGAGCAGAAGCCACATACACTGCCATGACCTCAAAGTTGAAAGGCATTTATAGTGTGGCTATACTGTATTATTTTAAGTTTCTTTTAAGAACAGGCTCCCTGTCGATATACAGGTTATTGCTTCCCCCAAGGACGTTGTCTTGCCATCAGCATCACTTTGTTTATTTGTCTAACTCAACTTCCTGGCTTCAGTCCCTATACTTACTGTAGGGAGAGAGGTTTTTCAACTAATTTAATTCACTAAACTTTTGTTTTTGACTACGGCGCTAATGAGAGTGGTCCAACTCGTGTCAAGTTGGGGTGATTGAGAAGTTTGATCAGACACTTCCTTTTCTTCATTGGCTTACATGTCTCCAATTGTAATCTGACCCTTTCAGGATTAGTTTAGTGACGTGGCTGGCATGTTCTTGGCACTTAATCTGCTCCCCCTGCAGAACACAGTACAGTAAATGACACCAGCAGCCAAAGAGTGGTAGCACTTAAATTGGTCATACGCGCATCTTTTTTTTTTTTTTTTTTGTACAGCACTGCAATTAAGATGCTCACTCCAGATAGTTTGAAATTAAATCAGTAATTGTGATCATTTTATGCATAGCAAGCTTCTGCTGTAATGTAAATTTTTATTTTGTATGATGAGAGTTATGAATTATGCTATTTTATGCCTTTTCTCATTCACAAAAGCTGCTATCCAGCTCCTTTTTACTCTCTGCTCACTTTGCTCTGATTATCCTGAAGCAAAGTATATAAATACTTTGTTCAGAGAAGGAGGGGCAATAAGGATCTCAGACATCAGTCATAAGAAAGATACTATTCAAGATTTCATTAGTATCAATTATTATATACAATATATTTTGTCCATCAGTGAGAAATGTTTTCCTTTCCTCCCTAGAACCGGATATGCATGGCAACATTGTAGGACGGAGTTCTGACAGTGTGCAAGGAGTCAAAAGGAGACGAGAGACATTGGTAACTGTCAGAGAGGATGGGTGAGACGGAAGATGAGCACACGGCTAAGGCCAGCCAGCTCTTTGAGAAGTTTGTCCAGATGTCCACATGTAAGGGGACTCTGCAGGCTTTCAGTATCCTCTGCAGGGAACTGGAGCTGGATCCGCTGGACTACAGCAACTTTTACAGTGCACTGAAAGCTGCAGTCAACTCCTGGAAAGTCAAAGCTCTCTGGACCAAATTGGACAAGAGGGCACAGCAAAAGGTGTACAGCCAGAATAAAGCCTGCCAAGGAACTAGGGTGAGAGACATACAGTTGCTCACAAAACTATAATTATCATTGTATACTAGGGATCCACGATAACTATCGGCCCGATATTGGGGAAAAAAAGTAACTGGAGCCGTATCATTCCAATATCATCCGGCTTCTCAGTGTATACTAGGGATGCATGATAACTATCGAACTGATAACTATTGGCCCGATATTGTGGAAAAATGATATCACACTCATCGTCCAATAACAAAAAAAAAAAAAAAAAAACTGGACTGATGACAAGAACCATATCATTCCAGTATCATACGAATGCGCACTGGTCGGCTCTTGCCATCCTTTTACAGTCATTAATTTTATGACCACAATTATTCGCCTAGGACACCAAAAATAGTCAATATCTGCAGTAAATTAGCTTATGATCGCTAGCACTTGCTGAAATTCCGACCATCCAGTGACTTTGAGTTCATAACTACGACGCTCGCGGCAAGACCCGGCGGCCTACGAAGCGGTGGACTCTATTAGCATCTCAAGCCGACAGAGGAGCAGCAGGGGCGGCTTGGCTGCATGAGAGAGCAAGGTTGGCGTGGTGGGCTAACAGCTAAGGTAAAAGCGAACCCCTGCAAATGCTGCTCCTCCTTTACAACTTTAACTCACTGGACAATAAATTTGATCATCTACAAATGGAATTAACACCCAAATACACAATGGCCCTCTTTCGTTCGGCAGGGAAATGGGCGAGCGCGTATCCGCGCATCTGCCGGCTTGCTGGGTCAGCACGAGCACTCCTCGCAGCAGTCTTCGCCAGCCACAAATTCTAATGTCTTTAAATAAACATTAACATGAATGATCCCCTGTTCTTACTTTGTTTCAATTTAAAAAACTTGTATATTATTGAAGTTTGAGAAGGAAAAAAGTTCAAGTGATCACTATTATAGTATCGATTGCAAGAAGTACATTTATACATCGCATCTCATCTCAGTTTCATTGTGCTTGTGTATAGTGACCATAAAAAGCCTTTGTTTTATTCCTATAATACATTACATATGTACATATGATTATACTACTAGTATGATACTATATTAATTGTATTTATATTTTTTATGAATAAAAGGCATTCTAATATACGACCAGTTTGATATAGAATACAATTATATACACTATACATAGTAGGTGGTCCCCGCTCCAGCTTTCCATCAGTTTGGCGGTCCTCTTTGTGGAAATTGTTGAAGGCCCTTGATATAAACCATTGAAAAATATACGGTGTATAAAACAGTAAAAAATCAAAAATCTCAGTTGCTTACCACACAGGTCCAGAATTGGCAGCAGATGCGATCAGTGCCTGCAGGCTCATTCTAGTGCTCACCTGGCTGCTGGTAATTATTGGGAACATCTGAAGTGTAGCAGGACAAGCAAAATTTACAAATCACAAAATAAAACAACTCTACAAGTGACATAGCAGTCCAAGTGGTTAGCACTGTTGCTTCACAACCTACAATGGCCCAGAACCTAAGACAGGCTTCGGTTCAGACAGGCTTAGGTTCTCACCCACTTCAGCCGTCTTGTGCTCTTTTCTCATTTAGGATTGTACAGTTGAGGCAAATCGACCTCTGCAAAATATTTGCGACTGGGAAGCACTTACCCTGGGTCAAAAGAAGACTTTACACCGATCTGATCGGTATCGGCCGATAATTAGCATTTTATGCTAATCGGCTTTAATGTCATAATTCGCCCATCCGATCAATGACGTCATTGATCGACTCCGCAAAAGACATTTACTCCGCGTCGCCATCGTGTACGGTATATTTGAATCCAAAAGCTAGTTTATTTTTAGCCTTGTCGGAGGTCTTTTGACGTAGTACTGTAAATATCGACCGCCAATAAAGTTATTTAAAAAAATAAAAAACAACGTCGGCGGTGTGGGACAGATGTCACGTCTGAGACAGACAACACGTAATGCATGGCTCAGACTACAAGACAAATTTGGTCTTTCACGATTACACTGTCAGACTACTGCAATAAAATCTTGTATTCTGATACCACCGCATCCCGTTTTTTACGATCACTGGGCTTTATCTTGTCAACTCAAACGTGACCGGATGCACTCGTTACCACGGCCACGACAAAAACAATCGTTCGCGTTGTGTGTATTATAACGTTATTTTTTAAACTCGCTGAGCGATGATCGGCCCCAAAAATCCTGATCGTGTAAAGCCTCGTCAAACGTTTCCAATATGTCAATAAATCACTGTTTTTGCAACATAAATAAATGGCAAACTTTTCAGCTCGATTCCCTCAGTGATTACCTTCCACTGACCTCAAGGCTTTTCACACAGCACTTGCTCAATGTGAAATGCCCCCCGCATCAAAGCGCAACGATAATGACAACGGGTGGGCGGCCATCCCATATTTGGAGGTTTTGACACACCAGCCGAGAAGGAAGTCGGGGAGGGTTTCCCCGCTGAGTAGACCGCAACTCAGCAATATGTATTTCTCATTGTTGGAAAAGAAAGCCCCAACTTTGCTTATTTTAAGGAGGAGGAGGTGACGCAGCAGCAAAAAAAAAAAAAAGAAAAGAGTATTCTTTTTATTATTTCTGGGTGAACAGGGAGCTTTGGAAAGGGCGTTTGAAAGACTCCCACAGAAACGTCTCGGTATATTACTTGTCTATTGGTCAAAAGATAGTGGTACACCACAATTACTATCCCTTCCTCCATTTCCCCCTTGCTGTTTACAGTACAAGTCCGCCAAAATAGCACTCAAAAATCACTCCGCCAGCCCCGCTCCCATTGGAAGAGCTTTTTGAAACTCACCGCGTCAACACTTCAGAATAGAACATTTTTCTATCCGCTACGTGCCGCTAAGTGTCAGATGCTGCTTGGCGTCACTTCAAAACACACTGACGCACTCTCAACGCGCACACACAATAAATAGGAAAGTCTCGGGCGTCAGACGCTTTGGCAAATGCAGTGTGAAATGGCAAAAGTCAACATATATTTGATTGGCAGGTGAAGGGCTCATCTTCAGCAGACCAACCACACAGGCTTGCAGCTTGAGGCCGGACCTTATTTTCCTTATGATTTCACAGGCATAAATTTTTTTTAAAAAATTATTAAAAATAAAAATATATCATCTCAAAAGAAAATTATTGTGACAGGCCTAGTCCTAAAATTCCAGCTGGCTGGTTGTGCAATATTTTATTTTTATTATTGTCATTGCTAGTATTTCTTGGCAAAATGTCAAGGGCCAGGTGGATATGAAAAGTTCAAATTTGGTCAAAGTAATCTACGTTGCAGACCTGCAGTGAAACCTTGGATAAATATTAAATAAATAACATTAGCCAAGCTTTACATAATTAACTAGGTAAAACCTGACTGAATACAAACAGAAACACAGACTAACTTAAATTGTCAGGGTCTCAGATTGATAAACCTTTAAATCTTCTGCAAGTCATTCTTGAACATCATTGCAGCCATACTTATATATATATATATATATATATATATATATATATATAAAATAATAGAAGTGAGTCACAGTTCAACAAAAAAAGAAAGCTATTGTGGCAGTCATAGTTTGAAGCATGCCTTTACTGTATTTGGTGAGTGCACCAGGAACAAAATGTCCTTTCCTAAACTGTTCCCAGTAAGTTGGAAGCATAGAATGGACAAAAAAGTCTTTAGTACACTGAGAGCCATTACAAGGTGTCTCAGGGCACACTCCACCTCTCTCACTATGTCAGCAAAGCAAAGCTCAATTTTAACATGGTACTTCAATGACTTCATCGCATAACCAAAGATAAGATGTCTGGAGAGGAAACAGGCTTCAGAGGGGAGATAACGGAGTTGGGTCGGCCAAAAATAACGGCCGAAATATTATCCCAGGCATTTTTTTAGTGGAAAGTATTTGAAGAAAAGTTATCATCTTGTAGCTAGCGGAGCAAGCTGTTTCTGTATTTAGAATCTAATTGGGGAGGATGAAGTGTATTTTTTCCCTTCACATTTTCTCACAGTAAAAATATTTACAACATAAAGATGCAACTTTGTCTTTTTTGCATGACATAGTGTGTGTCATAACCCCCTGAGCAGTCTATATGACAGTGGGAAAGTGGTGTTTAGGACAGAGCTTTTGACAAGGTTTATATATCTAAAGAAAAACAACAAAGCAGTATGAGACAAAATAAAATTTAGATTATAGAGGATTCAGTTTACAATGGGGTTGGTGAAATGTACAGAAGATAACATTTAGTATTTGCATCATATCATCATTATACTGTAAAGTTAGAATTTTTTTAATGAGATTTGATTATTTCCAGATGTATACCTCATGTATTTTTTTTTCATTTATCAGCAGCAACCTATTTGTCATGAAATTGTTTCTTTAGTGGTGAACTTTAAAAAATAAATAAATAATTACTTTGTGTAAACAGTAGGCATTTCTGTGCATTTCCATGTAGTTCCACAGTACCAGTATACATACACTGTAAATGTGATCACTTGCACGACTTGTCCTCCCCTTTAGTAGTCCTTGTTCTTGTCTCTAAACCGGTTCAGTGTCTGATCATTGGTGGCGGACCTTGTGGTCTGCGGACAGCCATTGAACTGGCCCTGCTGGGTTGTAAGGTGGTGGTAATTGAGAAGAGAGACACCTTCTCCAGGAACAATGTGCTTCATCTGTGGCCTTTCACCATTGAAGACCTCAGAGGCCTGGGGGCCAAGAAGTTCTACGGCAAGTTCTGTGCTGGCTCCATCGATCATATAAGTGAGTAAATTAAACTTTTAAAAATAATTCCCCTATAATATCTGTTTTTCAGCACCAAGGAAGACTAGGGAATGTAGTTTTAATTTATTTACCACATTTAATTAGCTTTACTTGTTCTCTGAAGAATGAATAATTATTTATAGCTTTGAAAAAATATTTCTGCTTCAGTTTTTACAGACACACTATGGAGAACTTTTGAATGATGGGGAGTAATATGTTCACTGTCTGCTGTGGCCATTTCCCAGCATGGCTATGTGTTGCACGTCCTGTGTACTTTAATTTACATAATTCTTTAAACCCGTAACCCAAAATTTGATACTTTATGCAACCAAAAATTGCGGTTCTTAAATTCACGAAACTGTCATCTTACAAATGGCAGGATCGTGACATGCCCTTTCAAAATGTGCCTATACACGCCACATTTACCCGAGCGCAGTGTCACTTCTTTACATAGTTTTATTTTTATACTGTAGTTTTATATACAGTACCTGTCATTACAGACTTTGGTCAATGAGCTGCGCAAGTCATTGGTCGTGATGCCACACTCACTTATGATGCCAAATAATTAAAAACACAGTTAACAAACAACAACGGCAAAAAGGGGAAATTAACAAGTCTACTAACACTACTGTGGGATATCTAACACTATTAGGGAATAGTTACCACTAACTAACAAGAATACACCATTCTTTCAACTATTTACAAAGCTACTCTGCATCCTGGGAATTCCTCCGACGCTACAATATAATAATAATAATAATAATGATAGTCGCTCAGCTGTGTGGCAGAAATACCGGAAGCGGCTGTGGCAATGGAAAATCAGAGTGGAAAATCAGTAAGTAAAATGCCTACAAAAAAAATAATAAATAAATCATGATGCTTATCTAACCATGACCTTGGGGTATCCTTTCAGCTTTCAGCCCTAATATGTAAACAAGTCATGCTATATGAGTCACATTAACCATGCAGATACTCTGTGGGACACGTAGTTGGGTCACAAAATCAAAGCTGCCTTTACAAAGTTGTTTTTTCCATTTCTTTAATCTGTTTTTAACAGTGTTGAATTTCTGGGTTTTTATGGCACCTTGGTTTGCACCCTTTTAATGGTAAAGTCAATTCTATATCTCCCAAGTGGATATTTTCCATTGGTGGTGCTTCTCCAGTTCCGGCAATAGTTTCATGTTGAAGATGATCTGATGATACACCTTGCCCTAACGTCAAGAGTTGCTCTATGTTTGCAATCATGCGGTGTAAAGTGAAGCAATTTTGGGTGGTTTCTTTATTCCTCACCCAGCACCCATAGTGTTTAAATGCATCTAAACACCTGCTGTGCTGGTGTGGTCATAAAATTAGGTGTGCTCGGATGCATTGTTGGCATTCCTATTTTAATGCCAACTAAAGTGCTCCACCATTACAAAGTCATTTCCCCCCCCCCCCCCTTTTATTTCAGAGGTCAAATTACATCAAATGTGTCAGTGGGCACATGCAATGATTTTCATGTTGATTTGAATGTGTGTGGTGTGGCACAGAGTTGCACATCTCTTAAAAAATAAATGAATAACAATAAAAAAAAAATCAAACTTGAGAATTGTAGTTATTTTTTTCTTCTGGGCTACATAACATTAATCCATACAACATTGATAGTATATTCTCAATAAGCCAAAATAACCTTGCATACACATAACGAGCTACTGATTACCATTGGATATGCCAACCAATGAAACCTTGTTAACATTGTTTGAAGTTTGGGATTAATGTTATACCAGTTAAAAAACATGTAAAAAATAGCCTGTTTTAAACTCCTACAACCGTTCTCATACATGCATCTTTATTCTATGAATGGATGGTTTTGTCATATCGCTTTTAGGTATCCTTCAGCTGCAGTTGATGCTGCTGAAAATTTGTCTGATTCTGGGGATTGAGGTTCATGTAAATGTGGAATTCATCAAACTTGTGGAACCACCCGAAGAACAAACAATTGACAGTAAGTTTGTGAGACAGAAAGTTTCTCTTCACCATGACAAGCACCATCTTATTCCTGTTATAAACGGTATGCACCACAATACATAATGTGTACTGTGATGAGTTATCAGAAGTGAAGACGTTTGCTGTAGGAGTACTTAAAGCTAACGGTGTTTTAATATTGTTTTTCTTTCTTTCAGCAAATAGTGTTTATTAAGTCTTCGATCAATCCCACTTCAGTCATTAAATTCTGCATTCAGTCTTTTCAGTTGTTCCTTGATCAAATCAGAAAGAAATGTCACTTCAAAAGCACTTAATGAAAGAGTTCCAACAGTCGATCCCCTGTTGCCCACCATTTTAAACTGAACATTATTACTGTTGCACACATCTCATCCAACTGCCTGTCACCTTTTTTTTTATATACATATATTGCTTTGGTCACATGTTCCATTTATAAGATAACCAAACTGGTTTGTCATGCCCCTCCTTAGGTCCTGGTTGGAGAGCAGATATGGAACCCTCAAGCCACTCTATCTCAGACCTTGACTTTGATGTGGTGATTGGCGCTGATGGACGCAAAAACACATTAGATGGTAAAGTGAAAGCGAGTATCAACAGGAATTATATTGTGAACGATTGTACCTTGTGATTGTGTTACTTAGTAAATCATTTAATGTTGTCTTAATCTTCAAAACGTCAGCCCAAACAAGCCTAAGCAATGGCTCCTTACAAAACTATTTTTCTAACCCAAATGTATCTGCTCTATACCCCAGAGTCAAAGCACTGTTTATTATAAGTGGAAATGAGGTGTAGAGTTGCAAAGCTACCCACAGACACAGGCTAAAGCATTTCCTGTTGACGTAATTTTAAATGGAAGCAGAGTATTGTAAAATGTCTAGCTCAGTGTGTGTGCTCAAGGTCATAAATGTTTAAAAACTTGGACTCTGTTTAGGTAAAAGTAGCAGTAATGCTGCCATTTAAAGTATTTTGAGTCATTTGTTTTATATAGTGGCAAGGGAGAACCCCCATCTGCTTTTTACCAATTGTAATGCAGCATTTATGTTAAATGCAGCCCTATGGGGGGCACAAGTCAGTGCAAACTGTAGGCCGGTCCCAAGCCCGGATAAATGCAGAGGGTTGCGTCAGGAAGGGCAGCCGGCTTAAAACCTTGCCAAACAAATATGAGCGTTCATCCAAAGAATTCCATACCGGATCGGTCGTGGCCCGGGTTAACAACATCCAGCTCCTGTGGATTGAAGTCAAATTCAGCTCCTGTGGATCGAAGTCAAAGAAGAATAAGAGGTGGAAAGCGGGTTCTTCGGCAGAAAGAGAAGAGGAAAACACAAGAGCCTAGAACTGAATGTGGGGACTTTGAATGTTGGGACTATGACAGGAAAATCTCGGGAGTTGGTTGACATGATGATTAGGAGAAAGGTTGATATATTGTGTGTCCAGGAGACCAGGTGGAAAGGCAGTAAGGCTAGAAGTTTAGGGGCAGGGTTTAAATTATTTTACCATGGTGTAGATGGGAAGAGAAATGGAGTCGGGGTTATTTTAAAAGAAGAGTTGGCTAAGAATGTCTTGGAGGTGAAAAGAGTATCAGATCGAGTGATGAGGCTGAAACTTGAAATTGAGGGTGTTATGTATAATGTGATTAGTGGCTATGCCCCACAGGTAGGATGTGACCGAGGGGTGAAAGAGAAATTCTGGAAGGAGCTAGATGAAGTAGTTCTGAGCATCCCAGACAGAGAGAGAGTCGTAATTGGTGCAGATTGTAATGGACATGTTGGTGAAGGTAATAGGGGTGATGAAGAAGTGATGGGTAAGTACGGCATCCAGGAAAGGAACTTGGAGGGACAGATGGCGGTAGACTTTGCAACAAGGATGCAAATGGCTGTAGTGAACACTTTTTTCCAGAAGAGGCACGAACATAGGGTGACCGACAAGAGCGGCGGTAGAAGCACACAGGTGGATTACATCTTGTGCAGACGATGTAATCTGAAGGAGGTTACCAACTGTAAGGTAGTGGTAGGGGAGAGTGTGGCTAGACAGCATATGATGGTGGTGTGTAAGATGACTCTGGTGGTGGGGAGGAAAATTAGGAAGACAAAGGCAGAGAAGAGAACCATGTGGTGGAAGCTGAGACAGGACGAGTGTTGTGCAGTTTTGCGGGAAGAGGTGAGACAGGCTCTCGGTGGACGGGAGGAGCTTCCAGAAGACTGGACCACTGCAGCCAAGGTGATCAGAGAGGCAGGCAGGAGAGTACTTGGTGTATCTTCTGGCAGGAAACGAGAGAAGGAGACTTGGTGGTGGAACCTCACAGTACAGGAAATCATACAAGGAAAAAGGTTAGCTAAGAAGAAGTGGGACACTGAGAGGACCGAGGAGAGGCGGCATATGATGACATGTATGGCAGCTTGGACACTAAAGAAGGAGAAAAGGATCTATACAGGCTGGCCAGACAGAGGGATAGAGAAGGGAAGGATGTGCAGCAGGTTAGGGTGATTAAGGATAGAGATGGAAATATGTTGACTGGTGCCAGCAGTGTGCTAGCTAGATGGAAAGAATACTTCGAGGAGTTGATGAATGAGGAAAATGAGAGAGAAGGGAGAGTAGAAGAGGCAAGTGTGGTGGACCAGGAAGTGGCAATGATTAGTAAGGGGGAAGTTAGGCATTAAAGAGGATGAAAAATCGAAAGGCAGTTGGTCCTGATGACATTCCTGTGGAGGTATGGAAGCATCTAGGAGAGGTGGCTGTGGAGTTTTTGACTAGCTTATTCAATAGAATTCTAGTGAGTGAGAAGATGCCTGAGGAATGGAGGAAAAGTGTACTGGTGCCCATTTTTAAGAACAAAGGTGATGTGCAGAGCTGTGGCAACTATATAGGAATAAAGTTCATGAGCCACACAATGAAGTTATGGGAAAGAGTAGTGGAGGCTAGACTCAGGACATAAGTGAGTATTTGCGAGCAACAGTATGGTTTCGCCTAGAAAGAGTACCACGGATACATTATTTGCCTTGAGGATGTTGATGGAAAAGTACAGAGAAGGTCAGAAGGAGCTACATTGTGTCTTTATAGATCTAGAGAAAGCCTATGACAGAATACCCAGAGAGGAACTGTGGTACTGCATGCGGAAGTCTGGAGTGGCAGAGAGGTATGTTAGAATAATAGAGGACATGTACGAGGGCAGCAGAACAGCGGTGAGGTGTGCTGTAGGTGTGACAGAAGAATTTAAGGTGGACGTGGGACTGCATCAGGGTTCAGCCCTGAGCCCCTTCCTTTTTGGAGTGGTGACGGATAGGCTGACAGATGAGGTTAGACTGGAATCCCCGTGGACCATGATGTTTGCAGATGACATTGTGATCTGCAGTGAAAGCAGGGAGCAGCTGGGGGAACAGTTAGAAAGATGGAGGCATGCAAGAGGAATGATGATTAGCCGAAGTAAAACAGAATATATGTGCATGAATGAGAGGGGTGGTGGGGGAAGAATGAGGCTACAGGGAGAAGAGATAGCAAGGGTGGAGGACTTTAAATACTTGGGGTCAACCGTCCAGAGCAATGGTGAGTTTGGTCAGGAAGTGATGAAACGGGTCCAAGCAGGTTGGAACGGGTGGAGGAAGGTGTCAGGTGTGTTATGTGACAGAAGAGTCTTGCGAGGATGAAGGGCAAAGTTTATAAAACAGTGGTGAGGCCAGCCATGATGTACGGATTAGAGACAGTGCCACTGAAGAGACAACAGGAAGCAGAGCTGGAGGTGGTGGAAATTAAGATGTTGAGGTTCGCTCTTGGAGTGACCAGGTTGGATAAAATTACAAATGAGCTCATCAGAGGGACAGCCAAGGTTCGATGTTTTGGAGACAAAGTTAGAGAGAGCAGACTTCAATGGTTTGGACACGTCCAGAGGAGAAATAGTGAGTATATTGGTAGAAGGATGATGAGGATGGAGCTGCCAGGCAAGAGAGCTCGAGGAAGACCAAAGAGAAGGTTGATGGATGTCGTGAGGGAAGACATGATGGCAGTTGGTGTTCGAGAGGAGGATGCAGGAGATAGGCTTACATGGAAAAGGATGACGCGCTCTGGCGACCCCTAACGGGACAAGCCGAAAGGAAAAGAAGAAGAACAATGCAGCATTTATGTTAAATTGAGACTAAGAATCATCCGAGTGGAAGTTCATTAATAATAGGCTTTAAAGGCCCCCTTTAACCTTGTTTTACTATTAAATTTCTATAATCTTTGATGTCCTTTTATCTGGTTTGCATGATAATTTTGGTTGGAAATGCCAAAAATGTACTTTTTCAAGCTATTCTACTTTTTTTTTTTTCTGCCTGGCATTTGAGAAGGTCGGATTTCACATTATTATATGACGTAAATGAGCTTTGTTCTGATTGGATAGCTCATCTTTAAATGAAATTGAATTGAATGAAATTGAAATATGGAAAACAGCATGGGTCTGACTGGTCCATATCACTGCGTCTGCCAGATAGATGTCACCCTTCTATGCCTAGTTCAGACTTGCATCCCTTGCATGAGTTACATCGTGGCAGTTATTTATACACTCGGAACGCACGTTCAAATATGGTCTATAAGTATATGTTGTGTTTTACAACAATGCTTTAACACATATGCAACTTCCAATGCCACCGTGGTGGCTGCAATAACGAGGCCCGCACTCATTGTTGCCAGTGATGGTCATCTGGCCACCCCCATTACAATGAATGAGAGAAAAAGATGAAGTGAAAATAGTTTCCTCTCCCATGCCACCCACATGGCCAATCATACATCTCAGCCAGCCCACACTGACAACAATTACACCTGTGAACTGTGCCTCACAATGCAGCTGCTGCCGCTAAATGGAACCACAGTGGCACATTGGCGTGAGCGAGACGAGTGCGCGCCCAAGTGTGTGCAAAACACTGTGAAGCACAGTTCACACCAAGCGCTTGACCACCAATAGAGAATGTGAGCCAGCTGATACACGAGAGAGGTGGCCACCCATGTGAATGGAAGTAGCCGGACGACTGTCCCTTGCAATAACACGAATAACGCAAGCCTCACCACTCCATCCACCATAATCACATCAAAAATCACAAGTTCAGCCATTTATCGTTGTAAAGCATGACAATTGTATAGTTAATAGTGTGTATTTTTATGGCTCTTCAGCAGCTGAGAATCTGTCGTTAAAACCCGGAAATGCCGTCTTGCCTTTCAGCTGAGTTCAGTGGGCGGATAACAGCCAAGAATTAATATGAATACAGTGGAAACTCGATATAACAGAGTAATAGGGGTGGGGGATCATCTAATATAGCTTCCCATTACATTGAGGCACTTTTTTTGGGAGGCCATATGCACCCATATTTTACTGTACAGTACAAAATTGTGAATGTAATTTTAGTTTTTTTTCGTAGCCTAAAACGCCCAGTACAGTACAAAATTATTGCAAATAAATATATTAAAAAAGATGAAAATGTTTGAAAGTTTCACATTTGATCCAAACTTAACATGCCGGTGTGCTTGGTCATGGTGGCTTTTGACGTACAGTACTCATCATATGAGAGTCGCTTTCATGAGTCACGAGGAATTTGGGTGTTTTGAAATTCCAAATCCATTGCCAAAGGCGAACCGATTGACAAAAAAAACACTGCATGAAAAATAGCATGTTCCAGATGACGGAAACTTGTTTTGTATTCTTCGGAGTTACTGTAACACCGCAATCACGGCGCTCTCTTTCTGCCAGTGCTCTGTGCACAATAGCCAATAGATATAACCATCATCACATGGCCAGCATATCAATGCCCCAAATTCAACATTGCCGCCACGTAGGCACAGAAGGCACGTCTTTTGGAATTGGATCTAGTCATATTGTATATCTGTGACCCGGAAATACGTCAGTCCCATTCTTTGCCTGCATTGCGCCACAACGCCAGTGAACAACAGTGGCTAATTCTGTAACGGACAGACTTTGTCATTGGCATTTGAAGTGATGAAAAATGCAGGGGATGAGTGTGTGTAATGCATTCAAATCCCGGGGGTCAGGGAGGGCGGAGGGGCAGGGCGCCTGAAACGGGAAACACCACTGAGTTACTGAAACCCGGTCCAACACCCGCACCCCCCTACCCCACATTAGCCCCCAAGAAACCCTGAATATGTGTATATGCCCAAATGTGACTCGTGAAAAAAATTAAGTATTTACAGTGAGTGGCGTAAGAGTGTGCTGAGTGAGTGATTTAAGAGGCATGACTCCTGCAGTTCGGGCCCATCAGGCAGGCCAACCACAGACAGACAGGGCAGCCAAGAAAAAGGAAGTAGTACTTATCGAGAAGGGCCAGGGCGTGACGTTGGGATCACGAAACAGTTGGCCATCGACGTATAGCTTGTCGACAACCAGCCACGCCCCTTTGCCTTTCTCACGGTGGTTCTTCATCATGGTGTACAAGATTTTACGCCTCTCGTTGATTTACTTGGGGAATTGATCGTTCATTCCAAATGAAGTCCCTTTGAGCTCATGACCTTTTGATTTCTAAAACAGTTTTTGTTGGAAGTGTTCAAACTTTGCAATGATGGGACGTGGTCTGTTTCCCGGACGAGGGCCTCCCAGTCAATGAACACGGTGAAAGGTAATCTTGTCGACTGTATCTTGCGCTATCTTGAGCGGGGACATCATGAACATTTTAATCTGCGCCTCGGGGTCTTCCGGTGCGTTTTCTGAAATGCCCGAGAGAATGAAATTATCGCGCCGTCACTGTCGCCATAGGCTGTTTCATACTCCTTGAACGCTGGCAGCTAGATCCCATTCCACACATCCGCCATCCTCACACAGGTGTAATTGTGAATATTACGCCGGACGAATATGCGAGCGCATTGGCCTGAGGTTCCGCCTGTGCTTTTTTAATGCATACGCACAACAGTAGTATAATGGGAGAGATGACATTGACAGTAACTGGTACTTAATATATTCCTGCGGATGCATTTGGGATTAGGCTTTGAAGTTGGTAATAGTGAAAAATTAAGTGAAACAGACAATGATTTTAGTCAATTCTTTTCCAGAATGAGAGTGCTTAACGAGCAGGATGCCATTCATGTGACACAGCGTGAAGCAGGCATCAGGTGCAGGTGGAGATGGACTTGGCTCAAGTTGGAGGCCGGAACAAAAAAGCAAAGAAACGAGGCAAATTAAATTTTAATCTTAAATTTGTACATCAACATGTACTTGAGCGGTGTAAATACGTTTTTCTGCGTGAAGAATTATTTTTGTGGCTGCGGCTGCTCTGCGTTTGGAGCTGGGATCCTCCATGACAGACGTTGGCGTTGACGTCGCTGCGAGAATCTCTAATGGCTCTCCTCGATTTGCCGGCTAAGAAGCAATCATTCACACATCTAAAAAACATCAAGACCAACCTAAAATCAGATTAGCAGATGGAAGCCTTGACGCAATACATGAAGCTAACCCTCACCACGTAGCAACCAGACTATAAAGCCATTAGCGAAACCCTGCAGCACCAGAAGTCGCATTAAGTAGAAGTATTTTATTTATTATTGGTTAGCTTTACTCTAACAAGATTAAAAATACTAAATTCACACTTATTTTGTAAAATTGTTGGTCTTGCTTAAAAATTTATGCATTTACTTGTATTCAGCGTTATATGGCTCTCACAGAAATACATTTTAAAATATCCGGCTTTCATGGCTCTCTGACAAAAAAGGTTCTCGACCTGATTTAGCGGCATCAGTTATAATGAACGGCCTGATCTTTTTGAGGTTCTGTATGATAAATTTAACTGTGTTGGACACCTTTTTGATGTGTTTTTTAAAAGTGAGATTGGAGTCCAGTACAACCCCAAGGTAGGGGTTGCTCGGAGTTGGCCCACTAGTTTGATAGGGAGAGTTTGTTTTGCTTCACTGAGTCACGTGACTGAATCATGTCCGCTTATTCGGCGAATGAGGACTTTATGCACTTCTTCCTCCTATCAGAATCATCTTTATTTGCCAAGCATGTCCAAAAAACACACAAGGAATTTGTCTCCGGTAATTGGAGCCGCTCTAGTACTACAACAGACAGTCAACTGACAGAGAACACTTTTGAGACATAAAGACATTGAGAAAAGCAGTCACTGAGCAATAAAGGGTTGCTAGTTATCTGGTAATACCGGTACATTATTATTATTTTTTTTGACAATTGTGCAAAAAGATGCAGAGTCCTCTAGCACTTACAACAGTTCGAATGACTAATATTGCAATAGTCCGCTGCAATGACCATTGTGAAAAGGGCGCCGAGACTTCAAGCGAGTAGTACAATAATCTGGGACAATGTTGATTGTGCAAATGTTGCAGTCAGTGTGTGAATGCAGCAGATGCTACTCTGGCATGAGTGGGCAGTATTGGTCCACAACAGATATGCAAATAGTGAAGCGTGGTGAGACTATTACAGTGAGTGCACGAGTAATATATAATTGTCCCGACAAATGTGACAAAAAAAAGAGTCCTCTAGCACTTACAACAGTTCGAATGACTAATATTGCAATAGTCCGGTGCAATGACCATTGTGAAAAGGGCGCCAAGACTTCAAGCGAGTAGTACAATAATCTGGGTCAATGTTGATTGTGCAAATGTTGCAGTCAGTGTGCGAATGGAGCAGATGCTACTCTGGCATGAGTGGGCAGTATTGGTCCACAACAGATATGCAAATAGTGCAGCGTGGTGAGACTATTACAGTGAGTGCACGAGTAATATATAATTGGACCGACAAATGTGACAAAAAAAAGAGTCCTCTAGCACTTACAACAGTTCGAATGACTAATATTGCAATAGTCCGGTGCAATGACCATTGTGAAAAGGGCGCCGAGACTTCAAGCGAGTAGTACAATAATCTGGGTCAATGTTGATTGTGCAAATGTTGCAGTCAGTGTGCGAATGGAGCAGATGCTACTCTGGCATGAGTGGGCAGTATTGGTCCACAACAGATATGCAAATAGTGCAGCGTGGTGAGACTATTACAGTGAGGGCACGAGTAATATATAATTGGCCCGACAAATGTGACAAAAAAAAGAGTCCTCTAGCACTTACAACAGTTCGAATGACTAATATTGCAATAGTCCGGTGCAATGACCATTGTGAAAAGGGCGCCGAGACTTCAAGCGAGTAGTACAATAATCTGGGTCAATGTTGATTGTGCAAATGTTGCAGTCAGTGTGCGAATGGAGCAGATGCTACTCTGGCATGAGTGGGCAGTATTGGTCCACAACAGATATGCAAATAGTGCAGCGTGGTGAGACTATTACACTGAGTGCACGAGTAATATATAATTGGCCCGACAGAAATGTGACAAAATAAAGACAAACAAATTGCCAGCATGTTGCAATGGAATTGTAGGTGAGGTTTTTAAGAAGTTGATTGCAAGAGGGAATCACTTATAACAACACAGGTTATACTAACAGTTATACTCACAGGTTCTTACAGGTGTTTATACACTAAAAAATAATCCCACCGCACCACTCAACAGTGGCACTGCCTGCCCATTTTCCCACATCCTGTCCTGCCCTTTTCTGTCCTCTCTTACCTGTTTCTCTTAGTTAGTTATTGCATGTCCTTACTGGGTGTGTGTCCCCCTTAACTTCCAATCTATAAAAAACTGTTGTAATGTTACTTGTGTTCAAATATCTAGACTGTCTCACAATTGTTCTGCTGTGGTTTTCACCCCTAGTCCCCTTGTCCACTCTGTCCATCCCATAAAAACCCTTTTCTGTCTGGCTGCATTTTCAATAAACATCAGAATAATTTTTAAAAATTAAAAAATAAGAGACAAATGAAGAGTCTGGCTTTATATCTTTGAGTCGCAGAAGGAGATGTCGCCCCCGACTCGGATTTCCCTTCTAAATTTCTTAAGCGTGCAGGTCACGCCCAAATCACGGGTGAACTCCACACGTTCAAAAACGATTCTCAACTCTAAACCTGTCTCAAGCAGAGATTAAGTGTACAAAATTAGCTGGTTTAAATCTTGGTTCTGGCCTATCAAATAATATTGTTCACACAATGTTAGTTCAAACCTTTGGCTTAAAGCATTTGTTGTACAGTCCTCATGACAGACTCATCGCCAAACCTGCAAAATCAACACATTAATGACACAAAATCAGGTGCACAGAGTACTCATGCAGTACCCTTGGTACAGACGTCGGATTTCTGTAAAGTTATTGTTCATGTTTGACATATGGTACAAAGTCATGATGAGTACATCTCGCAGTGTCTTCGGTTACCACTGGGGGTGATCGTGTTCCATTAATGAGGAGTGACCCCTCATTGTCACTGGATGTCTGGTCCTTATCTGGTGAGCCATCACTCATTCTTCTGGTATACTTGTGAGTCAAGACAGGCATCCTGCCGGTCTGTCCACTCCAAGGAATAATGGGGGTAGTGTTGAGTAGAATTAGCAAAGCAGAATACACCAGTCTTTTGTGTTCCTTGAGAGTCGATATCCATTACATAAATAATAAATACACATTATACTTTTAAAGTCCAAAATAAGTTCAATTGTTTTCTGTTTTTACTGTCAGTATATGATGGTAACAGCATTTGAACTTCTTGATGCAGGTTTAATTTTGACAATCGCTGTTCCTGCTGTGCACGTCTTGGCCTCTGAGGGACAGTGTGGTGCATGCAATGAGATACACACTTGCAATAAAGTAGAAGTCACGATCGACTAGTTAGTTATTTTTTTTACAGAGTTGGAAGAATATATGCCAGAGAGTATTGCTATATTGTCTGTTTTGTGGTTTCCATCATTTGTGTACCAATAATCTATATTTTGAGAGATACTTTATAAATGCTACGAGTTCAATGCTTGTTTTTGTTAGCTCGTCAATGGTTTTTTTTTATTCGTTGTGTGTTAGCTTTGAGCTAGCGATTTTTGTGAACAAAAACAAAGACGTCTGATGTATTTGAACATTCAGTAGGTGTAATTCTTTTTTTATGTGATTTTTGTTTTAAAGTGAATTTAAATTGGAGTGTCAAACAAATTTAAGCCAGCAACATTATTTTTTTCTTAACTCCTTGCTACTATGTTAACACCTTAGCAAGGAGTTTGCAGGCCGTCTGGGCGCTACTGGATGAAGGTGCTGGAACAGAGCATGGAATGGGCTGCTTTTATAAGAGTGGTAAAATCAGAAATTTCAGATCCAGTCTGATCTGATCCGATGCTAGTTATTTTGCTGAGATTGGACCGATTTCTGTGCTCAAAGATTGGATTGGGATACTCTTAGTGCCATTTTTTGATTAGTGCTGGCACATATAATATATTATTGCGTTAAGATTTTGGGTGGTTTAATTCCCCTTTAATCAGAATCATCTTTATTTGCCAAGTATGCCCAAAAAACACAAGGAATTTGTCTCTGGTAGTTGGAGCCGCTCTAGTACGATAACAGACAGTCAATTGACAGAGAACACTTTTGAGACATTAAGACATTGACAAGAAAAAGTCACTGCGCAATAAAGGGTTAATAGTTATCTGGTAATGCCAGTACTTTTTTATTTATTTATTTGTTTGACAATTGTGCAAAAGATGCAGAGTCCTCTAGCACTTAGAGCGGTTCGAATGACTTATATTGCAATAGTCCGGTGCAATGACCATTGTGCAAAGGGTGCCGAGACTTCAAGGAGTGTATGCGGTTTAAAGTGACGAGTAGTGCGATAATCTGGGACAATGTTGATTGTGCAAATGTTGCAGATACTCCTCAATCAGTGTGCAAATGGAACAGATGCTACTCTGGCATGAGTGGCCAGTATTGGTCAACAACAGATATGCAAATAGTGCAGCGTGGCGAGACTACTACAGTGAGTGCACGAGTAATATATAATTGGCCCCACAGAAATGTGACAACAAACTCAAGTCAAAAAATTGCCAGCTTGTTGTAATGGAATTGTAGGTTAGGTGTTTAAGAAGTTGATCGCAAGAGGGAAGAAGCTGTTGGAATGTCTGCTAGTTCTAGTTTGCATTGATCGGTAGCCCCTACCTGAGGGAAGGAGCTGGAAGAGCCGGTGACCGGGATGTGGAGGGTCCGAGAGGATTTTGCACGTTCTTGTCCTCAAGGGAGGGTAGGTGGGTACCTACAATCCTTTCAGCAGTTTTGATTGTCCGTTACAGTCAAGAGTTTGTCCTTTTTTGTAGCAGCACCAAACCAGACTGTGATGGAAGAACACAGGACTGATTCGATGACCGCTGTGTAGAACTGCCTCAGCAGCTCCTGTGGCAGGGCCTTGCTTTCTCAAAAGCTGCAGGAAGTACATCCTCTGCTGGGCCTTTTTGAGGACGGAGTTGATGTTGGTCGCCCACTTCAGTGTCCTGAGAGACTGTAATTCCCAGGAACTTGAAGGTCTCGACGGTTGACACAAGACAGCTGGACAACGTGAGGGGCAGCTGTGGCGAAGGATGCCTCCTGAAGTCCACGATCATCTCTCCGGTCTTGAGCGTGTTCAGCTCCAGGTTGTGTCAGCCGCACCACAGCTCCAGCCGCTCCACTTCTTGTCGATATGCATACTCGTCACCATCCTTGATGAGGCCGATGACAGTGGAGTCATCTGCAAACTTCAGGAGTTTGACAGCCGGGTGCGCTGAGGTGCAGTCGTTCGTGTAGAGAGAGAAGAGCAGTGGAGAGAGGACACAACCTTGCCAGTTTGCATTTGGCAAGTTTGCATTTGGGTACCCCTGTATCTATACCATACAAATGGCCTGTGGAGGGGTGGGAGACAGCTGATATAGGCCAAAAGGTGGAGTACACAACCACTTTTACTCACATTCACACATGCACGCACGCACGCACACACACACACACACAGGTTGTTAACAGCCCTTGATGAACCTCCGGACGGAATGCACAAAATCAATCTCAGGTCTCATTGGACTGCCACGAAGCCTGCCAATGACTGTCGTTCACCGGCAGGCCTGTAAACGCTGATGTGGGCAAAACATGGACTGGGATCTGAATATGTAGAGGAATATTGAGTTCAGTAATCAGTCCAGATTCTGCCTACAGCAGTTGCATCGAAAGGTCAAAGCGTGGCAAAGAAAATGCTATGCTAAATGCTGCATCGATAGAGTAACATCGTTTGGTGAAGGCTGTGTGATAGTGTGGGGCAGCATCTCTCACAGGAAAAATCAGGCTTGTTTCGAGGCAATCTCAATGATGTCGAGATGAGATTGCACCCAGTGGCAATCCCATGTCAGAGAGAGGAGAATCCCGCTTTGATTAGATTCTTGACAGGTTTAAAGCTTTGTCCTTTGCCCTTTAGGGGGTTGTTTTGATCACGTGACATGATTTATGACCTTGTTTTGATGGGTGTTTGTCTTTCACCTTTAGGGGCTTTGTTATGATCACGTGACGTCATGATATATGACCTTGTTTTGACTGGTAGTGCCTTGGGGACAAGACCTGTTGAGGTTAGACAGGGGTCAAGTGCGGTCAGACAGGGTCACACACAGTCATGTGACGTCATTATGGCTTCCACTACCAGTCATAAAGCAATAAAACGGTTACTTCAAATTGTTATTAAACAATAAACCCTGTACTTCAAAGGGCCACAAGCGGCCACCTGTCACATCAAAGTTATTAAACAATAAAAAGGGTACTTCAAAGGGTCATGAGCAGCCACCTGGCACTTCGAAGGGTTATAAAGCAATTAAAAAAAAAAAACGGGGAGGATTCACGTGAGCTCGCCCCCTCGATCATGCCTGGGCAAATGATATTGATGCTGATAAACTAAAAATCTAGTTAGCAGCACAAGTAGTAGCTTTTTGAGGAAACTTGTGTCCAGGGAATTATATATGTTGTGAATGTTGTTGTTTTATCAGAGTGGTTTACCTTCTTTATACACTTGCATGACAGTTTAAAAACTGGCCTTTGATGGGTTTTTTACTTATTACTACTGCTTACTTACTTACTACTGCTATTACTACTGATCACATATTTTCTGGTCTGTGTACGTGCTGGTAGGTAAAGTTGTCAAAAATGTTACTTGTCTTAAGTACTGTTATTTACAATAATATTGCCCTAGTAAAAGTAGTCCTTCTCATAAATAACTTAAAAACTACTTGAGTACTGAGCAACTGCCGTGTAACTTGTATTTCATGATATCTTAAATCAGCGTGTGAACATGCAAATTTGAACATTTCTCCAATAATATTAGTTTAACTAAAACAATACATACCGATAATAAATGTTGTGGTCAGAGGTGTATTCGTTTTCATATGAGTACACCTGATGTGTCTTTGTATTGTTATATTTAGTTAATGAAAATGTTGCACTGAATATTGCACATACTGTAAGTTGATTCTAGTTATGGATCCATTATGTTTAGCCAATATTGACGGGTCAGGTTAGCTGTGATGAGATGGATCTACCCTTTCTTTATGAGCCGAAATACAACAAATCGGCATTCTTGAAATGTTGAAGTTAACATTTGTTGATAAAAGCATGCAGTTAGAAAATGTCATCGGATAAACTCAGGATATGCAGGAAACGTTAGTCATATTTTTTCAGTTGTCAAATATAAAATACTAATAATTTTAAAATCTATTAAACCGCATAAGTACTGAAGTAACTTATAAGTAAGTTATATCGGTTGTGATAGTGGTTTAACTTCTTTATACACGTATGACAGTTAAAAATGTATACACGTATGACAGTTAAAAATGTTAAGTATGAAGTTAAGTAGACCACCTCCTTACTTACTGCATTCTCGACATCTATAACACACGTCATTGAATGGCGAGTAATGTTCTTTTACTTTTTCTAGCATTTAATTTTTTTTCTGCGTATGGCTATTGCAAAATGTTACTTAGAAGATATTTGATATAGTCTTACTTTAGACTATGCACACCCCCCGGCTCTCCCAGCATACAAGTGCTAGGATAGTAACTAAAACATTAGTTTGTTGGTAAATTCTGTTTTTTAATGTTTTAAAACCTGTAAAGCTTCATATATTGGTCTTAATGCGGACTTGACTGATTAACGTCTTCATCAGCCTATCAAACTTACAGAAAGGTCCCAATTTTAGTCGCCTTCCATGTACCTTTAAAGTTAATAATGAGCACACAAATGTGTTTGTTTGTACAGTAGGGCGAAAAAGTATTTAGTCAGCCACCAATTGTGCAAGTTCTCCCACTTAAAAAGATGAGGCCTGGAATTT
Organism: Phycodurus eques; assembly: GCF_024500275.1. NCBI lineage: Eukaryota > Metazoa > Chordata > Actinopteri > Syngnathiformes > Syngnathidae > Phycodurus > Phycodurus eques. The sequence goes on along the minus strand of NC_084529.1, from coordinate 8,636,087 downwards.
TCATCATAGGTACTGTATAACTCACCTATGAGGAAAAAAATCCAGAAAATCACATTTTCTGATTTTTAAAGAGTTTATTAGCAAATTATGATGGAAAATAAGTATTTGGTCACCTACAAGCGAGCAAGATTTCTGGCGCTCTCAGATCTGTAACTTCTTAACAGGCTCCTCTGTCCTCCACTTGTTACCTGGAGTAATGGCGCCTGTTGGAACTTATCAGTATAAAAGACGTGTCCACAACCTCAAACCGTCACACTCCAAACTCCACTATGGCCAAGACCAAAGACAAAGGACACCAGAAACAAAATTGTAGACCTGGACCAGGCTGGGAAGACTGAATCTACAATAGGTAAGCAGCTTGATGTGTCAGCTGTCGGAGCAATTATTAGGAAATGGAAGACATACAAGACCACTGATAATCTCCCTCGATTTGGGACTCCACGCAAGATCTCGGCCCGTGGGGTCAAAATGATCATAAGAACGGTGAGCAAAAATCCCAGAACCACACGGGGGGACCGAGTGAATGACCTGCATAGAGCTGCGACCAAAGTAACAAAGGCTACCATCAGTAACACACTACACCGCTTGGAGCGGCTGGAGCTGTGTTGCGGCCGACACAACCTGGAGCTGAACACGCTCAAGACTGTAGAGATGACCCTGGAGTTAAGGAGGCATCCTTCGCCACAGTTGCCCCTCACTCTATACAGCTGTCTTGTGTCAACTGTCAAGACCTTCAAGTTCCTGGGAATTACAGTCTTTCAGGACCTGACTTCTTCCATCACAGTCTGGTTTGGTGCTGCTACAAAAAAGGACAAACTCCGACTGCAACGGACAATCAAAACTGCTGAAAGGATTGTCGGTACCCCCCTACCCACCCTTGAGGACTTGCACGTTGCCAGGACTAAGACAAGAGCGTGCAAAATCCTACTTGTCAAAACAAGGTCATTAATCATCTGACATCACGTGGTCAAAATAAAGCACCGAAACGTCAAAGCCATAAAACACCCATCGAAACAATGTCAGAAATCATATGACATCACGTGATCAAAACAAACCCTGTAAAGGTCAAAGATCAAAGCCATAAACCTCTCAAAACATAACCTGTCAAGAGTTTAATGAAAGCAGCATTCTCTGTCTGTCTCTCTTTCATATTGCCATAGTCTGTGACCAAACTATTCTCCAACATGACAACGCTCACCACCTCAGAGTGGGTTTATCAGAAACTTCCTGCAGAATTTGGGAGTGGAGAGGATGCAATGACCTTGCCAGCAGTCTTGACTTCAACTGAATTGAACACTTGTGGGCTCATTTTGGGTGACTTGTGACAAATTCTGATTTAAGGATGGGAGGCCATCTCATAGCAGTGTGTGACCAGGCTGGTGACTATGCAGCATGAGGGGAGGTGCCACGCTATTGTGGCTGTGTATGGTTCTTCTACATGCTACTGAGGCTCCTGACTGTTAAATGCATCAATAACATTGCCATTGTCTTGTTTTTTCAAATACCAGTCATCCAGTCCACCAGACCAAAAGAGAGTCAATGCCAGCCGCAAAATAAACTGTTTGCCATTTGGCATATTTTTCATGGACACAACACATATTCTATACTCAGCTTGGCTGCTATCCCATAAATGCATGTTCCTTACAAAAGTGGCACCATTCAATAGGGTAATATACAGACTTTCCAACAGTAGAAGAGTTACAGTATAGCCAACAATCATTGCTACAACAAAAAAAATCTACTAAATACAAATGACATTACTTTTTGTGCTATGTTAATGAGACAGCAGCACTAACTATAAAGTAACTTGATACTACAAAATAAAATGGGTCATCTTTAGTCCAACACAGTATTTATTATATAGTGTGGCTTTTCTGTGCTTGATCACTGATGCTTACTCACTGTTACTCTTGAACATTACATTAATCTATTATTAATACAATTAGTTTCTCATGCACTGATGTAAAGCCAATCAAATAGATCCACTATATTTGCCTAAAGATTTAACAGCCAAATGTCAACTGGCTGCACAACCCATTAGCCACAGATTTTGAATGGCAAATTACAGTGCTTTGCTTTATTGCAAATGTACTCCGTTCCAAAATGTGATGAACCGTGTCATGTCTTGCCAAATGCATACAGTATTTACTAAAGACAAGTGTGCTGTTATTATCAAGCCAGTTTGTTGCCCAGCTACGCCGAATTTGAAACTATTTATGATTCTCCTGGACTGGTAGTAGCGAATCAATGTCTCTTAAAATTGCATTTGTCTCAGTTTTTTTTTTTGTTAACAAACATTTCTTTCTTTCTTTCTTTACTTTTGGTAGGTTTCAGCCGCAAGGAGTTTCGAGGAAAGCTGGCCATTGCTATTACGGCTAATTTTGTTAACAGAAACACCACAGCAGAGGCCAAAGTGGAAGAGATTAGTGGAGTAGCCTTTATCTTCAACCAGAAGTTCTTCCTTGAACTCACGGAAGAAACAGGTCATTCAACAAAATATAGTTTTCATATAATATACACCTAAACCCTGTGTACAGTATATCTGTTTTGTTTATTGAATTGAAATGTTCGTAATAAATCTCAAATCGCTCCTTGTCTCTTCGCATTTTCAGGTATTGACTTGGAGAACATTGTTTACTACAGAGACAATACCCATTACTTTGTCATGACTGCAAAGAAGCAGAGTCTGCTGGACAAAGGGGTCATTATTAATGTAAGTTTACTTGTTCATGGACATCAACATAAACACGTCACCGTCTATTTGGGCATCTGGTTTGTTAAATCTTTCTGTGAAAACGCGAATATTGAAGAAATGACAGCCTGTTGTAATACAACAGTTGTTTCATAATAGTATTCTCCACACGAGGTAAATGTGTGTACAAAACTTTAAAAAAAAATTAACTAATTATTTCTTGTTACTTCTTTCCCCCGTAATAGTTTTCTATTCTATTCTTTCCATCCTATTCTAATCTGTCCTTCCCTAATTGCACACATAGTATTTGAGTCACCCATCTTTATTTCTTAGGTTTAGACTCCAGTAAAGTAAGTCATTAAAATGACCTGGATGAATTTAAATGACCAAGTTAATGGTGAGAACATTGGCACTTATTCCGTAGTTCTGGACTTAAAATTGATGTCTGCAGAAAATATCCACCCCCCAAATAGTAATTTTAGGATCATTTTCTGATTAAATACATATATGTTTTTCAGACAGATTTTACTTGCCAATAATTTGGACACATCAGCCTCTCACAGCCTGACACATAGATGGCAGAAGGCAAGGACATTTCCTTATTTAACTTCTATGTGTTTTGCGGTGTAATTGTAGCCTATTTTGAAAGTCTGGATGCATTTTTATACAATAATGGTAACAATAGTAACTGTACATCAATTTTTAGTTTTACAAGTTTACAAGTTTTACAAGTTTTACATCAAACATCAATTTCCGGGGTGTTGGAAACATTGACTCCAAAAATCAGGAACATCCTTCTTTCTATGTATAAGGCACACTCATGACTTTCAATTGATATATTTATAGGCAATAAATTTTAGTGGTGATCCAGTCCCAATTTGTTTTTCTAATTAAGTCAGATCAGTATTATTATTTAAATTGTTTACTTGTTCTTTACACTGGCTTTGTAGAGGAGGGTGGGGTCATTTATTTTATTTATTTTTGAATTATGATGGGGAAAATTGTGAAAAAACATTACCACGCCAATATGTTTGTTTATGTTATAAGAGTGTATAAATTGATTTGCGACTTGACTTGCTTTTTTTTTGGGGGGGGGGCAATGACTTGCTGGAGACTTGCTTGTGACTTGTGCATGTGTGACTTCCACCTCTGCTTGATTTCAAAAGTAACAAAGTTAGATTATAAGTAACAGCACTTGGTGAGCGTCAGCGGTGCGGCACATTAAGCTAGCTTGCGAGTTCCACCAGGGCAGTCTTGACTCCAGACCACGTCGAACGTACTCACTTTTCTTTGAAAATGTTATTTAAGCTACATATTGTAAGTACTTAAGTGAGTCAGTCCTTACCTCCATGACGCTTTCTGACTGCACACTTTGGTATGAATAATTAACCCACAATGCATTGCGCGCTGGACACGGCAGCAAAACGCTATTCTTAATGTGTAAATAAAAAAGTAACAACAGTCAAATACACTTTTTAATGAGGGAAATAATACAAATAGTGTAACGACAGTGAAGCTGTGCATTTCTTTGCACTTTTATAATTATTGCACCTTCACTCTGGATTGTATGATAGACAGTGACCTCCCAGTCATTTTCTTCAATACGTTCGAAAGGTAGGTTAATTGACCACTCAAAATTGCCTGTAGGTGTGAATGTGAGTGCGAATGGTTATTTGTTTGTATGTGCCCTGCGATTGGCTGACAATCAGTTCAGGGTGTACCCTGCCTCCTGCCCGATGATAGCTGGGATAGGCTCCAGCACGCCCGTGACCCTAGTGAGGAGAAGCGGCTCAGAAAATGGATGGCTGGATGGACGTACATTTGAAAGGATGTGGCCTGCCTATCTGGTAAAATGCTGTTGGACAGATGGGCTGCTTCTTCAAGTCATCAGCAACCAATTTATTGGTTCGATAATCGGAACAGGGTCTAGTCTTACTGTGGACGTGGAAACAAGGAATGCTGGAACGCGACGACAAGGTACAGCGAACTGGCGACGAGAAAGAATGAGACACGAAAATGTCTAAATGCAAGGTGTAATTAGGGTGAACGAGGCACATGTGGTGAAGATGCTCTCAGGTGCAGGTGTGTATGAAACAGGGGGAAGACAAAAACCGGAACACACACCCATGACATTACCCCCTGCACCCCCCAGACGGCCCCGGAGCCCCTTGATGCACAACGTGGAGGTCCCGAATGATCGAGTCATCCACGATAAATGCTTGACGGCACCCATGAACGTTCCTCAGGCCCGTAGCCCTCCCAGTCCAACAGATATTGAAACCCCCTCAGACGAGACGACAACAGCCGCCTCACGGTGAAGACCGAGCCCCCATCCACGAACCGGGGGGGGAGGAGGGGGCCTGGAAGGCGGGACCAGAGGGGATACCTGGGCTGGCTTGAGCAGACTGACGTGAAAAGCAGGGTGGACCCGCATCGACCTTGGGAGCCTAAGCTTTACGGTGACCGGGTTGATGATCTTTGTGATTAGGAAGGGCCCAACGAACCTGGGAGCGAACTTCCGGGACTTCACCCGGAGTGGAATATGCTTGGTGGAGAGCCAAACTCGCTGACCCACTTTGTAGCTCGGGGCCGGTGTCTCCGACGGTCAGTAGCGGTTTTGTAGTACCGTCCCTGGCGCAGCAGCATCTGACGGGCTCGCTCTCAGGTCCTCCTCCAGCGTCTCATCAAGGTCAATGCCGCTGGAACTGTGGACTCTGGGGCTATGGCAGGAAATAGAGATGGTTGGTAACCATGCACAACGTGAAAAGGCGATAGACCAGTGGATGCAGAGGGGAGGGAATTGTGAGAGAATTCGACCCAAACCAATTTCTGAGACCAGGATCGTGGCTCCTGTGAAGCGAGTCATCGGAGCCCAGTCTCCAGGTCCTGGTTCAGCCTCTCGGTTTGGCCGTTGGTTTCAGGGTGAAACCCAGATGACAGACTGACAGTAGCACCTATGAGATTGCAAAACTCCTTCCAAAATTGCGAAATGAATTGGGGACCCCTATAGGATACCACATTCTTGGGGAAACCATGGAACTTGAAAACTTGGTCTGTCATTAACTCTGCAGTGTCTTTAGCTGAGGGGAGTTTCGGGAGTGCAATGAAGTGTGCCATTTTAAAGAACCTGTCCACGACTGTGAGAACGGTGGTATTTCGTTTCGAGGCCGGTAAGCCTGTTACAAAGTGTACGGAGATGTCTGACCAAGGACGTTGTTTGTATTGGCAGGGGTCACAACTCCCCAGAAGGACGTTTACGAGCGGACTTGTTGGCAGCACATACCTGGCTAGCATAATTGGTGACATCCCTTCTAACATTGGGCCACCAAAAGCGCTGTTCGACCACAGATTGGGTCTTGGCAATGCCTGGGTGACATATAGTCTGGTTAGTGTGGGCCCAGTGGATGACTCTTCCCCTTAAAGTCGGAACCACATCAAGCCTTTTTTCAGGGCAATTTTCAGGGCTAAGAGTGTTCTTCAGAGCCTCCTTTACCGCAGTCTTAATGTCCCAAGCAAAAGCAGAAACATGACTTGGGCAAAATGGTTTTATGGTCAAACAAAGAATTCTCTGCACAGAAAATGCGCGATAAAGTATCTGGCTTACCATTTTTTAGAACCAGGTCGGTAGGATAACGTGAAATTGAATCCAGTGAAAAACAGAGCCCATCTAGCCTGCCTCACATTTAATCTCTTAGCAGACTTAAGATATTCCAGGTTCTTGTGATCTGTCCATACTAAAAACTGAGTATGTGCCCCCTCTAGCCAGTGCCTCCACTCCACCAAAGCCACCTTGACTGCCAGCAGATCAGGGTCACCAATGTCATAATTTCTCCCGGCTGGGGTCAGTTTTTTGGAGATAAGCACAAGGATGTAATTTACCATCCTTGAGACATTTCTGGGAGAGCACTGCTCCTATACCGGCATCAGACGCATCAACTTCTACCACAAACTTCTGTTTGAGGTCTGGCAAAGTGAGGATGGGAGCGTAGGTAAAGCTCGATTTAAGTTTCAGAAAAGCTGTCTGACAAAGCGGGTTCCATACGAAAGGTCTGTGTGGAGAGGTAAGATCATGCAAAGGTGAGGCTATAGAACTGTAGTTTCTAATGAACTTTCTGTAGGAATTGCTCACTGAATGACCCAACTGCCTGCAGTAGACGCACCGCCCTTCCCTCTGCCGGCGTTGACGTTCCTCAGGGGAGAGTCGGAACCTGCCCAGTTGCATGGGTTCATCCGTGGTGACGCTAGCCAGTGGGTTGAGACCGGAAACAGGGGATCTACCTTGGTTTGGCTGGTCACCGAGGCTTGTCCTCCAAGTGCGGGGTGACGCAGCCGAACTCTGTCCAGCTCACAATCCAAAAGCCTCTTTTCGATCTTTACGGCGAGAGCGATGAGAGTGTCGAAGTCGGTCGGCAGGTCTAGCGGGACCAAATGATCCTTGACGGAGGGGGATAGTCCTTGAAAAAATGCATCGAGTAGTGCCCGATTGTTCCACTGACTCTCAGCTGCTAGAATGCAAAACTCAATCGTGTAATCTGACACCTTGCGCTTGCCTTGTTGTGAGTTGACAAGGGAGCGAGCTGCCTCACGATCTGGTGTGGAAAACTGAAAAATTTGCTCCATGGTCTTTACGAACAAAGACTACGAATGACACGCAGCGGAATTGTGGCTCCATTCAGCAGTAGCCCGCGCCTCCGCACGACCAGTCAGGTGGGAAATGATAAAAGCGATTTTTGCCCGCTCTGTGGGGAAGGCAGCTGCCTGCAACTCAAAGTGGAGTTTGCACTGAGTGATGAATGGCTTAATAGTCCCAGAATCTCCAGAGAACCTCTCTGGTCGAGAGAGCTGTGGGCAGACAGCAGCGGAGGTGGCAGGTGGCTGCATGGTGACTGCTTCACCTGGAAACGATGGTACAGTGGCGGCATCGGGTGCTGCGCCAACTTCAAACTGTGAGGCCACCTGTCTCATCGTATTGTCCTAATGCTCTGACAGTCCCTCTAGATGAACGTGGAGGGCAGCAAGCTGCTCAGCCTGCTTCGAGAGGCGTTGACCTTGCGCTTGAAGGGCTTTGTGCAACGGGTCGGAGTCTGCTGGGTCCATGTTATGGCCAGGTCGTTCTGTCATGAACGGAACAGAGGATAGGACCCAAAAATGCACGACTCCAAAACAAATGGACAGTTTCAAAAAGAGAGGTTTAATATACGGTCAGAGGTCGGTACACAGGCAGGCAATCCAAAAAAGACAACAGTATCCAAAAACATGAGGCATAAAGGCAAGGTCGATAATAGGAACAGGGTTTAGTCTTACTGTGAGACTGTGACGTGGAAACAAGGAATGCTGGAATGCGACGACAAGGTACAGCGAACCTGCGACAAGAAAGAATGAGACACGAGGTTAAATGCAAGGTGTAATTAGGGTGAACGAGGCACAGGTGGTAAAGATGCTCTCAGGAGCAGGTGTGTATGAAACAGGGGGAAGACAAAAACCGCAACACACTCCCATGACATTAAGCAAATAAACAACAAACTCTTTCTGGGTGGTAAACCATTGAAAGCTCACAGTTTTAAATTCATTATTGCAAAAATGTTGCCTTGACAATAAGACCTTGTATTAATAGTTAGGATTGGGTGAGCTTCATTCAGTCATGCAAATTGCAATGTACAATTGGGTTTAACTTCTTCTCGGTCTAGTTTCACATACATTTTGACCGATCCACATTAGACTGGTGGATACATTACAGTTTTGTCTAATATCAGAGGGAAATTATCAGTTAGGAATATGAAAAATCAACATTATATTACTATAAAACTTTGAGATTGTTTTGCTTTTTGTTTCCTTTTTGTTTTTCATCTAGGACTATGTGGAAACAGAGCGTTTACTAAGCATTGACAATGTAAACCAGGAAGCCTTGCTCTCTTATGCCCGTGAGGCAGCTGACTTTGGCACAAATTATCAGCTACCATCACTGGACTATGCCATCAATCACTACGGGCAACCAGATGTAGCAATGTTTGACTTCACCAGCATGTATGCCTCAGAGAATGCTGCTTTAATCAGGGAGAAACATGGACATCAGCTACTGGTTGCATTGGTGGGAGATAGTCTGCTTGAGGTATGTATCATCAGTGGACATGAGTGTTAGCCTGATCTTCTTTGGTTAAAAATTATTTTCCCATGATGATGATGATTTCTCTCCACAGCCTTTCTGGCCAATGGGTACAGGTTGTGCTCGGGGTTTTCTGGCAGCATTTGACACAGCTTGGATGGTGAAGGCCTTTGCACAGCGGAAGAACCCTCTGGAGATACTGGCAGAGAGGTTTGTACGACATTGTTTTTCTTTCGTCGACAAGAAATAACACCTTGGTGTTTTTATCTGGAGAAAAAAATTGTAGTTCACCAACCACTTATCGAGGCTGTATATCAAAAGTATATTATCCTCTCTTATGTTCTGTGTTTTATTATACTCCGTGTACACCATCAAAACAGTAAATGTAAATCGAGCATCCAGTGTTTAAATTTGTTAGTGGTAAGCTATTTCTTGTCTTTTTTTTTAAATTATTTTTTAACTCAAGCTTTTCTCATTCAAGGCTTACCCCACTTTTGCACCAATCTTGACTATGTCTGTAACTACTCCTATCTGTTGCCTCAACTGCTGTACTTCCAAACTGTTCTTCAACCGCCAAAATACTAAAACACATCAGTGTGCCGACTTGATTCATAACTGAAGTAAGATTCTGGCTATTAACTAAATTACTTGGATCCATTTTTCTGGTCATGTCACACGTGACCACCTGCTGATAGGCTGAAATCAGAGCGACGAGACATAAAACAACCTAAGCTTTACTGGGCAAAGGACTCCACTCCCCCACACAACAAAAAGTATGGGAATAGACTGCAGAAGCACACTTAAGCAAAGTCAGACAAGACCATTGGTCTAATCATTATTTTGGACCAATCCTTAATCGAGGATGGTTGGTTTACTGCAACATGAAGTAAAGTAAACTGGCATCTAAACTAGACTTTACACTGATCTGATCGGCCTGATTGTTATCGGACGATAATTAGCATTTTATACTGATCGGCTGAACGGTTTTAATGTCATCATTCGCCGATCCGATCAATGACATCATTGATCAGCTTTGCAAAAGACATTTACTCTGCGTCACCATCGTGTACAGTATATTTGAATTCAAAAGAGTTTATTTTTAGCCTTGTCACATGTCTTTTCACGTAGTAAATATCTGACAACCAATAAAGGTATTTAGACAAAACTTGTCGGCGGTGTGGGACAGACAACACGTCTGAGACAGACAACGTAATGCGTGGATCAGACTACAAGACAAATTTGGTCTTTCACAATTGCACTATGACAGACTACTGCAATAAAATGTTGTATTCCGATACCACCGCATCCAGTCTTTTACGATCACGGGGGCTTCATCTCATCAACTCAAACGCAACCAGATACACTCGGTACCATGGCGACGACATCATGATGCGTGTATTATAAAAACAAAATGGGAAAAATGTGCTGGTGGTCACCGGTGCTCTGGAGATTACATTCATTTAAGGCTTGCTTGAGGTATGTTCACGTCGTTTTAATACGATACCACTCGCAAGCAGGCAACCAAATGTTATGTAGCCGAGCAAGGTAGTGCTAGCACTAACGGTTGTGCGTAAACATGCTGGTGTTCTGTTGTGTCATGCTCTAGTTTCAGTGTGTGTGAAGTAATTTAATTACAATAAAGTAATTCAACTACAGTAAGTTAGCTCTCATTGTTTCTGTCATGTTGTAACGTTGGTTTGACCTGACTGATTAGAATGCATGACCTGACTAGAGCAGTGATTTCCAACCTTTATGGAGCGAAGGCACATATTTTACAACTGGAAAATCTCATGGCACACCAACAAACAAAAATGTCACAAAAAGTGGATACATTAATTACTGTATTTACTTCCTGCCATCTAATAGAAGACCATTCATTTGTTCTGTCTGTCACTATGCCTCACTGGCATAAATAGAGGACCAAAGATACATTATTTCTTTTAAATGAATACTTTCTTGAGCAGTTAAAGTTTGATAATTTCCCACGGCACACCTGAAGATTGCTCATGACAGACATATGTGCCACGGCACACTGGTTGGGAATCACCGGACTCGAGAAGATACTCAGTATACAGTACACAAGTTTATACAGTAAATGAAAAAGTCATTTAAATAGCTCCATCTTGTGATCGGTTATCATTTTTTTAAACTTGATCGATGATCGGCCCCAAAAGTCCTGGTCGTGTAAAGCCTAATCTAAACATACTGTATTCTTGTGAAATATGATATATTCTATTCCAGTGTATCAAGAATATTTTTTGCCATGTTTCATCACATTACTAAGGTATCTGCTTTTACAAGCAAACACCATTAACTTGAAAAATTCAAATAACAAACCTTTCAAAAGACTACAAAATTTAAGTTCATATAAAACGACTTTTGAGATCAGCTATTGATATTGAGTAAATACCACTTCTGTTTGCCTTAAATGGTATCTTTACAAAATACCTGATACAGCAGTTGTTCTTAAATTGGTTGCTCGTTTGTTCTTTGTATCGTTGCCTAGGGAGAGCATCTACCGGCTACTGCCTCAGACCACAACGGAGAACATCAGTAAAAACTTTGATCAGTATACCATTGACCCTGCAACCCGCTATCCCAACCTTAATTCCAGTCGTGTACGCCCCCATCAGGTCAGTCTGACACTAATCTTCCTCAACATTAAACCATATCTATTATTAAATAAAGATCATCAATTACAATTTTGTGCTAGGTTGAAATGCGTTATGGTATATCCTATGTGTGGCTATTGAAATAAAACAACCACTCCCGTCACCTTACTGTGGTGGAGGGGTTTGTGTGTTCCAATGATCCTTGAAGTTGTCTGAGGCTTCACGCCCCTGGTAGGGTCACCCAGGGCAAACAGGTCCTAGGTGAGAGACCAGACAAAGCACACTCAAAGAAACCTGATAGTGTCTTGGACACTCGGGTGAAGAGGGGGGCGGAGCTGTCAACCGATCACCAACTGGTGGTGTGTTTGCTCCGATGGTGGGGGAAGATGCCCATCTGACCTGGCAGACCCAAACTTATTGTGAGGGTCTGCTGGGAACGTTTGGCAGAGTCCCCTGTCAAAAGCAGTTTCAACTCCCACCTCCAGCAGAACTTCACCCATGTCCTGGGGGAGGCGGGGGACATTGAGTCTGAGTGGACCATGTTCCGCGCCTCTATTCCCGAGGCGGCCGACAGGAGCTGTAGCCGTAAGGTAGTCTGTGCCTGTCGTGGCGGCAACCCCCGAACCCATTGGTCGACACCAGCGGTGAGGGATGCCGTCAAGCTGAAGAAGGAGTCCTATCGGGCCTTTTTGGCCTGTGGGACTCCTGAGGCAGCTGATGGGTACCGGTTGGCCAAGCGGAATACGGCTTTGGTGGTCGCTAAGGCAAAAACCCGGGCATGGGAGGAGTTCGGTGAGGCCATGGAGAACGACTTCCGGGTGGCTTCGAGGAAATTCTGGTCCACCATCCGGCGTCTCAAGAGGGGGAAGCAGTGCACCATCAACACTGTGTATAGTGGGGATAGGGCGCTGCTGACCTCGACTCGGGATGTTGTGAATCGGTGGGGAGAATACTTTGAAGACCTCCTCAATTCCACCGACACGCCTTCCCTTGAGGAAGCAGAGTCTGGGTTCTCTGAGGCGGGCTCTCCTATCTCTGGGGTTGAGGTCACCGAGGTGGTTAAAAAGCTCCTTGGTGGCAGGGCCCCAGGGGGGTGGATGAGCTCCACTGGGAGTTCCTAAAGGCTCTGGATGTTGTGGGGCTGTCCTGGTTGACACGCCTCTGCAACATCGCGTGGACATCGGGGACAATGCGTTTGGATTGTCAGACCGGGGTAGTGTTTACCTTCTTTAAACGGGGGATCGGAGGATATTTTCCGACTTCAGCGAAATCACACTCCTCAGCCTCCCCGGGTCTATTCAGGGGTTCTGGAGAGGAGGGTCCATCTGCTAATCAATTCTCAGATTTAGGAGGAGCAGTGTGGTTTTCGTCCTGGCCATGGAACAGTGGACCAGCTCTACACCCTCAGAAGTGTTCTCGAGGGTTCATGGGAGTTCGCCAAACCAGTCTACATGTGTTTTGTGGACATGGAGAAGGCATTCGACCGTGTCCCGAGGGGAGTTCTGTGGAGGGTTTTTCCGGGAATATGGGGTACCGGACCCCCTAATAAGGTCCCTTCGTCCTCTCTACGACCGATGTTTTAGTTTGATCCGCATTGCTGGCTAGTCCAATATGTTTCCAGTGAGAGTTGGACTCCGCCAAGGCTGCCCTTTGTCACCGATTCTGTTCATTACCTTTATGGACAGAATTTCTTCGGGATCCCCCCGAAGAGATCGACGAAGTGGCTGGGGAGAGGAAAGTATGGGCTTTCCTGCTGAAGCTACTGCCCCTGATACCTAACCTCTGATAAGGGGAAGAAAATGGATGGATGGATGAATTCAAACAAATTAGTGTATAATGAGTGTTACTATTTGTTGAAGAATAAAAGTGCAAACTTTGTGATGTGACATTACAAAAAGAAGCATCACATTTATTTATTTTCTACCTCTAAGGTGCGCCACCTGTTCAGTGATGGCAAACAGGACTCGTCTCACCTTGGAGGTCCCACAGGTAAACCTGTCAACCTTTCCAGAAGAGGTGAGGCTCATAAGATTATTCATAATTATATTCAGCTGTATTACATTTTTTTGCGTGCAGAATTGGTTTGATAATTGGATCGTCGTGTTAATGCTGCTTACATAGGGAGAGTGTCAACTTTTCAGCTTAAAAGTGCCTCGGTGTGGTAATGTGATCTTTTGTCATTATTACATTTCTCAAAAATCTCAAGGCAGCATTTTGAAACTGGAGTCCATGCCTTTATCACCACCCGGCTGGACTACTGTAACGCACTCTATGTGGGGTTCAGCGCATCTGCCGTTATTCGTCTGCAGATGGTACAGAACGCTGCTCCACGTCTTTTAACTGCTACACGTAAATTTGAGCACATTTCTCCTATCTTGCCATCGTTGTACTGGCTGACAATGCACTTCAGGATTCGTTTTAAAATTATTTCATTTGTTTTTAAATCATTTAATGCTCTTGCCATGTCCTACTTCACAGAGCGTCTTCATGCTTATGAGCCCACTTGCTCTATCAGTTCAGCTGGCCAGCTGCTCCTGACTGTCCCCAAAATCAGGCTGAAGTTCAGAGGGGGACCAAGCCTTTTCTGGTCCAAAACTATGGAATGAACTGCCTCAGCATATGAGACAGGCTTCCTCTTTATCCGTTTTTAAAACCACTTCTCAAAACTCATCTCTTCTCATTGGCCAAGGAGATGTTGACTCTTTTTCTTCATTTAATTTTTTCTGATTTTATTTCTGTTTTTATGACTGACATTTTTGTCTTAATTTTATTTTCCTAGTCATTTTAGTATTTTATATTTTATTTGAACCTCTTTAGTATGTCTTATGTATTTATTGCTTGTACAGCACTTTGGTGCACCGTGCGTGCTTTTAAAGTGCTTAACAAATAGTTGAATTGGATTGCAATTTAATAACTAACTAGTCCACAGCATAACACCCTGCATGAGAGTTTGTTGTGATACCTTAGCAGGGGTTCTCAGACTTTTTATACCAAGTAGAACCTTTAAAAAAAATAATGAACACTCCAAATACCACCAAACGATCATTAAAATCCATCAATTTTCTGAGCCGCTTCTCCTCACTAGGGTCGTGGGCGTGCTAGAGCCTATTCCAGCTGTCATCGGACAGGAGGCGGGGTACACCCTGAACTGGTTGCCAGCCAATCGCAGGGCACATAGAAACAAACAACCATTCGCACTCACAGTCATACCTACGGGCAATTTAGAGTCGCCAATGAATGCATGTTTTTGGGATTTGGGAGGAAACCCGAGTGCCCGGAGAAAACCCACGCAGGCACGGGGAGAACATGCAAACTCCACACAGGCGGGGGCGGGGATTGAACCCGGGTCCTCAGAACTGTGAGGCTGACGCTCTAACCAGTCGCCACCGTGCCGCCAGATCATTAAAATAAGTAAAAAAAATTTTTTTTTTTAAAAAGAAGCAGAGGTTTTATTATTCATTCATTCATCTCACTAAGGTCGTGGGCGTGCTGGAGCCTATCCCAGCTATCTTCGGGCGAGAGGCGGGGTACACCCTGAACTGGTCGCCAGCCAATCGCAGGCACATCTAAACAAACATTCACACCTATGGGCAATTTAGAGTATTCAATTAACCTACCCTGCACGTTGTTTGGGATGTGGGAGGAAACCAGAGTGCCTGGAGAAAACCCACACAGGCACGGGGAGAAAATGCAAACTCCACACAGGCAGGGCCAGGATTTGAACCCTGGTCCTCAGAACTGTGAGGCAGATGTGCTAACCAGTCGCCCACCGTGCCGCTGTTTTATTATTATCATTTAATATTATTATAAGGCACTGTAACATTATATGCAGCTTTAAAGCTGGGCCATCAATAAACAAACGAAAACATATTTTGTCACTTTATCTTAGTTTTCGTAAGTTTTTATATAGTGGGAGAGGGGTGGACTCATGCCGGTAACCCAACTACATCACTAGGCAATCGTTTCAGCCAGGCCCAAAAACATGAGGCACACAAAAATAGTGAAAAAAAGTTTAACTATATATCTCCACAATTCAGTATTATATATACTGTAGTTCTGTCTTTTCACATTTTTTTCAGAGTTATCTTCAGGTCTAATATATTTAGAAAGAAAACTACGAATTAACTTTACAGTGTCTTTAACATGTAACTCGGATGTAAGTGAAGACGTCTGAGTCTAAATGGCTTTTTTTCCCCTTCTAAATGATCTATGTAAAATGCAGATTTTATTAGATGTTTTTTAAACGGTTGTGTAAAATAATTTGTAACATTGCATCTTAAAGCCCTGCTGTTATTGTGGTGGTTTTGTTCATATATTATCATCACAGATGCTGGCTTTTGAACTTTAACCATAACAGGTTCTTTTCCTCTTTGGCCCAGAGGACACGAAGTCCACAATTTCCCAAAACAATTTAAAATGTGGACTCGTCGGACCACAGAACACTTTTCCAGTTTGCATCAGTCCATCTGAGATGAGCTCGGGCCCAGAGAAGCCGGCGGCGTTTTATTTTCTATTCTAAGCTGGCCACTGTAATTGTTGAAGTAGATTGGTATGTGCACTGGCATGCCGTATGTTTCAGAGTTCCATTTTAGGCTCTGATTTCAATTATTTTAATCGACAGCCCCAATTCGTCCGTCCATCCATCTATCTATCTTCCGCTTCTCCGAGGTCAGGTCGCGGGGGCAGTAGCTTTAGCAGGGAAGCCCAGACTTCCCGCTCCCCAGCCACTTCCTCCAGTTCTTCCGAGGGGATCCTTAGGCGTTCCCAGGCCAGCTGAGAGATGTAATCTCTCCATGGTGTCCTGGGTCGTCTCCGTTGTCTCCTCCCGGTGGGACGTGCCCGGAACACCTCACCAGGGAGGCGTCCTAACCAGATGCTCCAGCCACCTCATCTGGCTCCTCTCAATGCGGAGGAGCAGCGGTTCTACTCTGAGCCCCTTCCGGATCACCGAGCTTCTCACCCTATCTCTAAGGGTGAGCCCAGCCACCCTGCGGTGGAAACTCTTTTTGGCTGCTTGTATCCGGGATCTTGTTCTTGACCCACAGCTCGTGACCATAGGTGAGAGTAGGAACATAGATTGACCGGTAAATAGAGAGCTTCGCCTTTCGGCTTAGCTCCTTCTTCACCACAATGGACCGATACAAAGTCTGCATCACTGCAGATGCTGGACAGATCCGCCTGTCGATCTCCCGTTTCATTCTTCCCTCACTCATGAGCAAGACCCCAAGATACTTGAACTACTCCACCTGGGGCAGGATCTCATCCCCGACCCGGAGAGGGCACTCCACCCTTTTCCAACTGAGGACCATGGTATCAGATTTGGAGGTGCTGATTCTCATTCCAGCCGCTTCACACTCTCCTGTGAACCGCTCCAGTGAGACTAAGAGATCACTGCTTGATGAAGCCAACAGAACTACATCATCTGCCAAAAACAAAGATGCAATACTGAGGCCACCAAACCGGACCCCCTCTACGCCTCGGCTGCACCTAGAACAAATTGGTGACAAAGGGCAGCCTTGGCGGAGTCCAACCCTCACTGGCACAAAGGAGCTTTTTAACCACCTCGGTGACCTCAGCCCCAGAGATTGGAGAACCCAGACTCTGCTTCCTTATGGGAAGGCATATCGGGGGAATTGAGGAGGTCTTCGAAGTATTCTCCCCACCGACTCACAACATCCCAAGTCGAGGTCAGCAGCGCCCCATCCCCACTATACAGTGCACTGCTTCCCCCTCCTGAGACGCCAGATGGTGAACCAGAATTTCCTCGAAGCCGTCCGGAAATCGTTCTCACCGAACCCCACCCATGTCTGAGTTATTGCCTCAGCGACCACCAAAGCTGCATTTCTCTTGGCCAGCCAGTACTCATCAGCTGCCTCAGGTGTCCCACAGGCCAAAAAGGCCCAATAGGACTCCTCCTTCAGCTTGACGGCATCCCTCACTGCTGGTGCCCACCAACGGGTTCGGGGATTGCCGCGACGACAGCCACTTGACTACCTTACGGCCACAGCCCCAGTCGGCTGCCTCGGCAATGGAGCTTCCCCCGAGACGTGGATGAAGTTCTGCCGGAGGCGGGAGTTGAAACTCCTTCTGCTAGGGGATTCTGCCAGACGTTCCCAGCAGACCCTCACAATACATTTGGGTCTGCCAGGTCGGACCGGCATCTTCCCCCACCATCGGCGCCTACACACCACCACGTGGTGATCAGTTCCGCCCCTCTCTTCACCAGAGTGTCCAAGACATTTGGCCGCAAGTCCGATGACACGACTACAAAGTCGATCATTGAACTGCAACCTCGGGTGTCATGCTGCCAAGTGCGTGTGTGGACAGTCTTATGCTTGAAAATGGTGTTCGCTATGGACAATCCGTGGTGAGCACAGAAGTCCAATAACAGAACACCACTCGAGTTCTGATCGGGGGGGCCGTTCCTCCCAATCAAGGCCTTCCAGGTCTCACTGTCATTACCCACGTGAGCATTGAAGTCCCCCAGCAGAACGATGGAGCACCCCCTCCAAGGACTCTAAAAAGGGTGGGTACTCTGAACTCCTGTTTCGTGCATAGACACAAACAACAGTCAGAACCCTTCCCCCCACACACAAAGGCGGAGGGAGGCTACTTTCTTGTCCACTTGGGTGAACCCCAATGTACAGGCGCAGAGCCGGGGGGCAATAAGTATACCCACACCTGCTTGGCAACTCCAGAGTGGAAGAGAGTCCAAGCGCTCTCAAGAGGACTGGTACCAGAACCCAAGCTGTGAACGGAGACGAGCCCGAATATATCTAGTCGGAACTTCTTGACCTCACAGACCAGCTCGGCCTCAATCCCTGCCAGAGAGGTGACATTCCTCGTCCCTAGAGCCAGTTTCTGTAGCCAGGGATCGGATCGCCAAGCTCCCCGCCTTCGGCCACCGCCCAGCTAACACTGCACCCGACCCCTATGGCCCCTCCCACATGTGGTGAGCCCATGGGAGGTCAGCCTCAAGTGAATGCATAATCTGTTGATGTAGAAAAGTATAGTTTTTTTGGTGGTGATTTTCCTGAAAAAGGTGACAGCATCATTTTGTATGATCAGTAATGTGTAGTATGTTTCGTCTCATACAGAATCTGAAGTGCGCCCCGACCGGCTGCTGACATGGTGTCAGAGACAGACTAATGGCTACAGAGGCGTCAACATCACCAACCTGACATCTTGCTGGAGGAGTGGCCTCGCCCTTTGTGCCCTTATTCATCGGCAGAGGCCAGAACTCATGTGAGAACACACTCACTGAATTCTCACTGATTCATAATCCAGGACATTTACACACCCCTCCAGTAATATTGGAGCAGTGAGGGCAATTCTTATTTATTATTATTTATCTTTTTATGGGACTGAAGACATTTGGTTTTGATATTAATGGTCCCATATTTTTGCTCTTTAGACCTCCATAGAGTGACTGTAACATGGACTTAGTATAAAACTGTCAATTCCATTTCAAAAAACACCTTGGAGTGTCCAGAAAAGGCCCCTCTGACAGCTACTTCTGTTTGACCCAGTTTTGTATTCGCCTTATACATGTTTGGCTAAGACTGCCCACTTTCCTCTAATTGGTTGCCTCCATGTAGAAGACTCACTTGTGAGAGCACATGTTTATGTTGACAGCGCTGGCTCAGGACCAGAGAGGTAGGGGGAGATCTTCGAGAGTTAGACAAGCTCGAGAAATTCGAATGACCTGATTTCAGGCCTCTCGGTAAAAAAACGTCTAGAACTCAGGAATGCATGGATGATTTTAAATCATATTTCACGTTTAGAGGGAGACAATATTACTTCCCAAGTACTAGAAACAGTTGGTTTAGCAAAATCGGGGACCTTTAACAAATTCAGTATGGGACAAGAGATCAACAGTTTTTATTATCCAGTATTGACATCTTGAACAGATACACAACTTTTCGAACTGAAAATAGCATTATTTTAAACAAAACTCCAAATATTTAGGTGTGTACTGGAACATATATCCTTAAAAATGGACATAGTAAGGAATTTTAATTGCTTGTATATAAATTGTTATATCTCTGGAGTGCCCACTGACCCATCATTTGTGAAATTACACAGCTCAATAAAAGCTGCCCATTGACTGGCAAGCCACTCTAAATTTTGCCGAATCGTACTGTCACAATTTGGCAAGTTTACATAATACTGGCTTCATACCAGTATCTCCAATCGTGACTGGGTGAAATCCGCCCTTTTTCATTCATGGAATTGGCATTTGAGTCTGGTAATACTGTATTTACCAGATACATGGATCCAGACACTAATTGGCATGTGTAATTCAGCGGCTTGGTTGCTTTGCAGTTTGCATGCATTCTTTAAGACTCTGGGCTCAACAAGTACAGTACAAATGTACTCAGGATTTGTTCCCTGATGTGGAAAAAAAATAATTGCCTCCTGAACCCAGTAACTGGTTTTGCCACCCATGGCAGCAATAACTGAAGTAAAGTGTTTGCAAAAACTGGTGATGAGTCTCTCACATCGCTTTGGAACAATTAGCCCACTCATAGGGTTTTCAAACATGATTGGCCTTTTCAAGATCATACCACAGAATCTTGATTGGATTAAATTCAGGACTTGGACTTGGTCTCTCCAAAAGCTTTATTTTGTTTTTGTAGTGAACCAGCTACATAACTCAAGAGCCCCTGATTTTGAGGGTAAGAACTGGTGGCTGTAGGTTTGCTGCAGGATTTACTAGTACACAGCAGAATTCATTGTTCCATTAATCACCAGAAGTCATCCAGGTCCTGAAGGTGAAAAGCAGCCCTAGACATCACGCTGCCACCACCATTAACGGCAGTTCACATGCTGTTTTATTCCCCACCATATGTAATGGGCAACAGATCTCACACCTTCCAAAACTTTTGTCTTGTCAGTCCACAGACTATTTCTCCAAAAATCTTGCCGATCAAGACTGCAAATGTGAAACAAGCCTTTGTGTTGTCAGCAGTGGTTTTTGTCTTGGAATTCTCCAATGGAGGCCATTTTTGGCTAGTGTCTTTGTTATGGTTGAGTCATTAACACCAACCTGAGCTTGAGGGAAGTGAGGCCTGTAGTTCTTTGGATGTTGATCTGGGTTCTTTTGTAACCTCATGGATGAGACATCATTGCACTCATGAAGTAATTTTGGTTGGCAGACCACTCCCAGGAAGGTTCACCACTGTTCAGTTTTTCCTCTAAATGTGGATAATGGCTCTGACTGGGGTTTGCTAAAGTCCCAAAGCCTTGGAAGTTGATTCATAAACTTTTCCAGACTAGATTTCAGTCACTTGGTTTCTCATTTGTTCTTTAATTTCTTTGGCTCTTGGCATGAAGCCTTTCTAATTGGGATCTTGTAGCCTATTTCCATTTGTCTGATGGGTACTATTTCAGTGATTTCTTAATTTAACAAATCTGGCATAAGTTAGGCATAGGTGTGGGCAGTGAAACTGAGATCGTGGTTCATCACAGTTAACTCGTGAATTGACGAGGGGTATGGGGGAGTACTTTTTCAAATAGGGCCTGACATATTTGGATTTTTTTCGCCTCAATGAATAAAATAATCATTTGGAAAATGCATTTTGTATTTCGTTGGATTGTTAGATATTAAGATTGGCTTGATGATTGGAAGCATTTAAATGTGATATGCAAAAGAAATCTAATCAAAAAGGTGAAAATACTTTCATGGGACTGTATGTGCCTTTCCATTGGCTTGTGACCAGTCTGTGTATTGAAAATGGGTGGATTGATAATTCATTTTCCATCTTTTCTCAGCTTCACAATTGCTTGTTTTTCACCCATGAACAGTTCTTTCGTTTTCATATTGGTTATACCTCTAACTTGTAGTGTTCAGAGTCAAAACCCAAATATATACTCTGTATTGACATGTAGTGCTATTTATTTTTAAAATATTGAATGTAAAACTGGGCACCAAAACACACCTGTCAGTCATATGTTCCAACGCTCTTACTCACATGACAAATGGGTGGGTTCAAAAAAAGGTGTGGTTCTCTAAGGCTAAGCTTTGTATCAGATAGCGATGTAAATACATAAAACCTAAACTGCTGATCTTTTTTTCCTGATTTATCTTTTGATGTATATACTATACATTAGTATAGTAAAAGTTAGAAAATTCCTTCACAGTAAAATTAGGTATATGAGTAGATACAGCAGTTGAAATAAGCATTTAACATTTAACCATTTTTCTCACGAAATATACTTCCAACGGTGCTATTGACCTGAAAATTTCACCAGCTGTTGGGAACAACCCAAGTAATCAATAAATACAAGGAAATAACGGAGTCTTTTTTCTTTTTTGTGGGGCGCTTGTACGCTACGATGCTGTGGATAATAGTATGTGTCTTATCTGGAAGAAGCAGTCAAGTCTAGAGCGGCTCCAACCACCGGCGACAAATTCCTTGTGTTTTTTTGGGACATACTTGGCAAATAAAGATGATTCTGATAATGTTGGAGCAGTCAGCCAATCATATTGCATCGGGTCGGACTGACACTCTCTCTCTCTCTCTCTCTCTCTCTCTCTCTCTCTCTCTCTCTCTCTCGCTCACTCTCTCGGGACGTACAGGAGGAGATTGCAGTGGAAAAAAGTTGACGTTCAACCATTGTAACATGCGCTCGCGTAAGGGCGGCCATGAAATTTTGAATCACACAGCCTGAAAAAAGATGCATATGTGACCAATTTGGTCGCAATCTCAAGCCCTGATATAAATATATCAATGGATAGAAAGTCATGGGTGCACATTATACACTGACCAAAAATATTAACACAACACTTTTGTTTTTTCCTCCCATTTTTCGTAACCTGGACTCCAAGATCTAAAACATTTTCTACATACACAAATGTCCATTTCCCTCAAATCTGTCTAAATCTGACTAAATCTGTGTTAGTGAGCATTTCTCCTTTGTCGAGATTACCCATCCCACCTCACAGGTGTGGCATATCAAGATGCTGATTAGACGGCATGATTATTGCGCAGGTGTGCCATAGGCTGGCCACAATAAAAGGCCACTCTGAAATGTGCAGTTTTATCACACAGCACAATGCCACAGATGTCACAAGTTCTAGGGAGCGTGCAATTGGCATGCTGACTGCAGGAATGTCCACCAGAGATGTTCATTTCTCTACCATAACCCATGTTCCGCGCCTCCACTGCTGAGGTGGCCGAGCGGAGCTGTGGGCCGTAAGGTGTTCGGTGCCTGTCGTGGCAGCAATCCCCGAACCCGTTGGTGGACAGAAACGGTGAGGGATGCCGTCAAGCTGAAGGAGTCTTATCAGGCCTATATAGGAGTCCTATTGGGCCTTTTGGCCTGTGGGACTCCTTAGGCAGCTGATGGGTACCGGCTGGCCAAACGGAATGCAGCTTTTCGGTGAGGCCATGGAGAAAGACTTCCGGACGGCTTCGAGGAAATTTTGGTCAACCATCCGGCGTCTCAGGAGGGGGAAGCAGTGGACCATCAACACTGTGTATAGTGGGGATGGGGCGCTGCTGACCTCAACTCGGGACGCTGTGAGTCGGTTGGGAGAATACTTCGAAGACTTACTCAATTCCACCGACACACCTTCCCATGAGGAAGCAGAGTCTGAGTTCTCTGAGGCGGGCTCTCCTATCTCTGGGGTTGAGGTCACCGTGGTGGTTAAAAAGTTCCTCGGTGGCAAGGCCCCGGGGGTGGATGAGAGTCGCCCGGAGTTCCTAAAGGCTCTGGATGTTGTGGGGCTGTCCTGGTTGACACGCCTCTGCAACATCGTGTGGACATCGGGGACAGTCCCTCTGGATTGGCAGACTGGGGTGGTGGTCCCCCTTTTTAAGAAGGGGGACCATAGGGTGAGTTCCTACTACAGGGGGATCACACTCCTCAGCCTCCCTGGTAAGGTCTATTCAAGGGTGCTGGAGAGGAGGGTCCGTCGGGAAGTCAAATCTCAGATCCAGGAGGAGCAGTGTGGTTTTCGTCCTGGCTGTGGAACAGTGGACCACCTCTACACCCTCGGCAGGGTCCTCGAGGGTGTATAGGAGTTCGCCCAACCAGTCTACATGTGTTTTGTGGACTTGTTTTACCGTGTCCCTCTGGGAGTCCTATGGAAGGAGGTGCTTCCTTGCTATGGGGTACTGAACCCCCAGACACGGGCTGTTCGGTCCTTGTACGACCGGTGTCAGAGTTTGGTCCGCATTGCCGCCAGTAAGTCGGACTCGTTTCCTGTGAGGGTTGGACTCCGCCAATGCTGCCCTTTGTCACCAATTCTGTTAATAACTTTAATGGACAGAATTTCTAGGCACAGCCAAGGCGTAGAGGGGGTCTGGTTTGGTGGCCTCAGTATTGCATCTCTGCTATTTGCAGATGTGGTTCTGTTGGCTTCATCAAGCCGTGATCCCCAACTCTCAATGGAGCGGTTCGCAGCCGAGTGTGAAGCGGCTGGAATGAGAATCTGCACCTCCAATTCTGAGACCATGGTCCTCAGTCGGAAAAGGGTGGCGTGCCCTTTCCAGGTCTGGGATGAGATCCTGCCCCAAGTGGAGTTCAAGTATCTTGTGGTCTTGTTCACGAGTGAGGGAAGAATGGAACGGGAGCTCGACAGCGTCTGCAGTGATGTGGACTTTGTATCGGTCCTTTGTGGGAATGAATGAGCGAAGCTGAAAGGCGAAGCTCTCAATTTACCGGTCGATCTACATTCCTACTCTCACTTTTGGTCACGAGGTGTGGATCGTGACCGAAAGAAAGAGATCCCGGATACAAGCGGCCAAAATTTTTTTCTTCCGCAGGGTGTCCGGGCTCTCCATTAGAGCGAGGGTGAGAAGCTCTGTCATCCGGGAGCATCTCAGAGTCGAGCTGCTGCTCCTCTGCATTGAGAAGAGCCAGATGAGGTGGCTGGGGCATCTGATTCGGATGCCTCCCGGACACCTCCCTGGTGAGGTGTTCCAGGCACAACCCACCGGGAGGAGACCCCGGGGATAACCCAGGACCCGCGACCCGACCTCTGATAAGCGGTAGAAAATGGATGAATGGATCCCACTGGCCTCACAACCGCAGACCACGTGTAACCACACCAGGACCTCCCCATCCAGTATGTTCACCTCCAAGATCGTCTGAGACCAGCCACCCGGACAGCTGCTGCAACAATTGGTTTGCATAACCAAAGAATTTCTGTGCTAACTGTCAGAAACCGTCTCAGGGAAGCTCGTCTGCATGCTCGTCGTCCTCATCGGGGTCTCGACCTGACTGCAGTTCGTCAACGTAACTGACTTGAGTGGACGAATGCTCACATTCGATGGCGTCTGGCACGTCGGAGAGGTGTTCTTTCACGGATGAATCCCCGTTTTCACTGTTCAGGGCAGATAGCAGGCAGTGTGTGTGGCGTTGTGTGGGTGAACCGTTTGCTGATGTCAACGTTGTGGATCGAGTGGCCCATGGTGCCGGTGGGGTTATGGTATGGTTAGGTGTATGTTATGGGCAACGAACACAGGTGCATTTTATTGATAGCATTTTGAATGCACTGCGATACCTTGACGTGATCCTGAGGCCCATTGTTGTGCCATTCATCCACAACCATCACTTCATTTTGCAAAGATCTGTACACAATTCCTGGAAGCTGAAAACATCCCAGGTCTTGCATGGCCAGCATACTCCCCGGACATGTCACCCATTGAGCATATTTGGGATCCTCTGGATCGGTGTATATGACAGCGTGTTCCAGTTCCTGCCCATATCCAGCAACTTCGCACAGTCATTGAAGAGGAGTGGACTAACATTCCACAGACCACAATCCACAACCTGATGAACTGTATGCGAAGGAGATGCCTTGCACTGCGTGAGGCAAATGGTGGTCACACCAGATACTGACTGGTTTTCTGACACCCCCCAAGACCTCCACAATAAAGCAAAACTGCACATTTCAGAGTGGCCTTTTTATTGTGGCCAGCCTAAGGCACACCTGTGTAATAGTCATGCTGTCTAATCAGCATCTTGATATCCCACACCTGTGAGGTGGGATGGATTATCTCGACAAAGGAGAAATGCTCACTAACACAGATTTAGACAGATTTCTTAGCAATATTTGAGGGAAATGGCCTTTTGTGTATGTAGAAAATGTTTTAGATCTTTGATTCCAGCTCACGAAAAATGGGAGCGAAAACAAAACCCTGGAAAGCAGACTGTCCTGAACAAAAGGTCTGACAGGCCCACACCAAGGACATTACTCATATAACAGCTCTTTAATGACTGTGAGATGCTTTTTCTATTTTGGAATTGATCCATCCATCCAATCCATGTTCTTTCACGCTTATCCTCATTAGGGTGTTGGCAGAATTGGAGCCTATCCCAGCTGAGAGGCAGGGTGCACCCTGGACTGGTCACCAGTCAATGACAATTAACCACTGTGCTGTATTAAATATAAAGTACACATTGGAAAGAAAGATTCTTTATTCTTTGTCCGCAGGGTCCTGTAGAACAATCACCCCTCCACACAGCCATTGCTGTTCACAGCCTCATGTTACTGTGGGAATTTTGACAAAAGATGATCCAAGTACTTCATCTCGATCCAAATGAGTAGGGGCTACAAAACTGTCTGATCGGGATATATAAGAAGATGGCACTGCAGTATTGTAACGTGTGGTGTTATGCCCGAAGGGCACTGCAAATTACTCGAGTTACGAGTAGTGAGAATGTTCTTCGAGGGAGATTAGACAAAACTGGAGTTTTTTTGGAAGCCACAGCAACTCTGTTTACAGATGCCACACAGAAGCATACTGTATAAAGGGAGTTTGGCAGTTTCATTAATGTATTTGGGGATTGTTCCCCCCCCCCTATCTTGAATGAAGAAATACCAACACTTTTTCCAGCATATCTACAGGTTGATATGGCCAATGTTTTTTGAATTGTTCAAAAAACTGGTTAATACAATGAATGCCTGTCTATGTGATAAGGTGATGATCTGAATTATTTGTCATTGTGTTTGTCTTTCCATCTTAGTGACTATGACTCCCTTAATGAGGATGAAGTGGCAGCAAACAATCAGTTGGCTTTTGATGTGGCTGAGCATCACCTTGGGATTCAACCAGTGACGACTGGGAAGGAGATTGCTGCAGAGGCTGAACCAGACAAGCTGCTAATGGTTTTATACCTGTCCAAATTTTACGAAGCCTTCAGGAACTCTCCTGGAAACAAAAAAGGTCAGAGTAAAAAAATGCAGTCTTTTCTTAACATTTTCTCAGTTAATACCAAATTAATTTGAATTTCCATTGGAAATGCATTTTATTCTATAATGAAGAAGATGATGTGATTTATAGGATGAGATTAATTGTCTTTATTTATTTTTTGTTGGGCAATAATATTCTACACTACACATTCTACACTACTATATATTACACTAGTTGAACTTGAACCTGCAGTGTTAATCCAGCCTAGGATGAAGTAGACATGACGTGAGCGAGACAATGAACTAAAATCACAGTTATTTTCACGACCATAAGACGCGCCTTATTAAAAGCTGCAGTCTCAGTTACGGGGTATATTTCTGTATTTAACACATACATAAGGCGCACCGTATTATTGGGCGCAGGCATGGTAAAACATACGCTAGCTTAAAACATACGGTAGCATGCATGCGCTAAAACAATGTTTTTAAAAAGGCAGCACAACTGAATTTGGTTTTACTTTATTGAAGTATTTAACAATGTACTTAACAATGTACTTTAACATGTACAATGTTATTTTTTTATCAATCCTCATCCACAAATCCATCAAAGTCCTCATCTTCTGTAGACGAAATGAACAGCTAGGCAAGTTCTCAATCAAACACGCCAGGTTCGAGTCAGTCTCGTTGCCGTGCGGAAGCTCGAACAACAGTGCAAGCACACAGGTTAGCCCATGCCTCCACAATCCATTCACAAATTGTGGTGTAACTCTCCTGGCGCTGCCTCCTAGTCTTAGTAAAACTGTGTTCACCATCTGTCATCCATGGCTCCCACGCCGCTCACTTCACTTTGAACGCCCTGTTTACACGGATTTCCAGTGGTTCGTCAAGCCTCCCGGAATGATGGCAAGCCCCGAGTTATTGCACTCAGTCGAATGATGACTGTAGAGACGCTTCTCCCGGCTGTTCTTTGCTCATTAATCCATTGCTCGAGTTGATCTTCCAACTCGGGCCACCTCGCTTTTTTTCCGCGTTTTGTTTTTCTTTTTTTTCTGCGGAAACTCAGCATCGTCTTCTTGACTTGGCGTCGCTGATTTTCCTGCTTCCTCCACTTGCGAACCATGGATTCGTTGATCTTGAATTCTCTCGCGGGTGTTCAATTCCCATGTTCCTCCAAATAACCGATAGCTTGCAGTTTAAACTCTGCTTCGTAAGCGTTGTCTCTTCGTAGATGACATTTTCGGGGGTCCTTGGCCAAACAGATGTTGTTTTGCACAATGCACACCCCGGAAATGCTCCCAGTCAGTCAAGCGGTAAAAAAAACACCCCGGCGCTATATACCTACTGGGGGCGTGGCTTTAGCGTCCTACTTCACGCACCCTTCCCCTGTCCTCAGCCACGTCCGTTTTTCCTCTGTGTAAGCAGCGTGTTGGCTGGAAATGCTAAAAAAAAAAAAAGTCAAGCGGAGCGCTCATCACACAACAAGATTTATAGATGTTGGAACTTGGTGCACACATAAGGTGCGCCGCATTATAAGGCGCCCCGTCCATTTTGGAGAAAAGTCAAGACTTTTAAGTGCGCTTTTTGGTCGTGAAAATACGGTAATTGTAAATACTGTCATTGATGGAGACAAACTGTAGTTGCACAGCAGGCTGACGTTGATGCATTGGCGAATGCAGACAACCAGAGCATTCCAGCACTCAACACTGCCCTCAAAAGAGAGGTTTTTAAATTTCGCAGGGACTCTTCCATGATCCATCCCTTGATTGAAACTGTGTGGACGAATAGAAAGGGAATTGAGTGAGCTTCCCTGGTTTGGTGAAATCAGCACTTGAACTGATACATACCATCGGAGCAGCTGTTTTTCAGATGCTTTAGTAAAAAATTGACTAGTCTGTATTCGTCTAACCCCTTGGCTTATTTTCCTCAATAAGAACTAGCATCATGTATTGTCATTTTGTTTTATGTTTTGAAGGTGTGTAATGTCTTGTGAAGATTCGTTAGCCTCAGGCTTGGTACGCTGTTTCCTTTGCTCAGTTTGAAAGTGTGATTCGTTTACAACCGGAACAAGTTTCAAATTACATCATGGTGTTGCAGTATATTTGCAATTGCTAAAATAAAAAAATAAAAAATCCAGAATACAAAACATAAATTTGGCATACAAGAAGCAGCAGATACTCGTTGTATTCATTTGCATTCTTTATGCTAAATTACAATTGGAGGACTGGCCTCTGTGCTGGTTGCCCCCTTTTCTGTTCATAACTTCCTCCTGCAGAAGTTGAATGTCAATGGTGGTTTTGCTATCACTTGTCTCTGGAAGTTGTCATCAAAGCATATTCATCCATGTCAGGTGTTCATGCAAATACAGTATGTGTGTTTGAATGTTTTGTTTGATCCCACGACTTCATTGTTGAAGGATTTCCAACTTTTGTAGTCACATAACGTTGAACTATTGTGAATGTAATATGAACCTACTGTGCCTCTACATTTCAGGAGCAAAAGGAATGAATGAGAACAGTGAAAAACAATCAGCAAAAGGCAACCTCGGACAGCCCAGAAAGAGGATACCTAAGGTTGTGTAACATACTCTTCTAAGTGAATGTTATCTTACTTTTTATTCATGCAAATAATTTATTTATTACTCTGACCTTGAAAGGTTTATCACCTCCCACCTCTTCAGCTCTTTGCCTTTTCATTAATCAGAGCACCATCATTGGTCATCTGGCACTGAAAGTTTGATTAGATATGCTAAAGCCAGAACAATGATCAGGGATTTGCACAGATATTTTGGGGAGCAGGGGAGGAAAAAGGGCACTTCTTTTAATTTATTCCTAAATAAATAATTAGACATCTCTGACCTACCCATTTCAATACCCTTACACTCAGCAGATTTCAACAAAATAATCTGGCCACAAAGATTTTTTTTTTCTTTATTAATCACAGGATCTCTACAATGTGCTCTGTGCTCCAGCACGCTGCAGTAGAAGGAAGAGGGGAGGGGGATCTTACAGAGATCATTGAGTGTCGTCTCCTGACCAGCTATTTGAAGTAATTTATTATTTATTTTTTAAATATTTGACAGGGAATCTTTGCCAAAGCAGGAGTGTGTGTACAGTAGGTCTCTGGCTGGGCCATTCAAGAACAGTCACGGAGTTGTTCTGAAGCCACTCCTTCGTTATTTTAGCTGTGTGCTTAGGCTCATTGTCTTGTTGGAAGGTGAACCTTCGGCCTAGTCTGAGGTCCTGAGCACTCTGGAGAAGGTTTTTGTCCATGATATCCCTGTACTTGGCTGCATTCATCTTTCCTTCGATTGTAACCAGTCATCCTGTCCCTGCAGCTGAAAAACACACTCACAGCATGATGCTGCCACCACCATGCTTCACTGTTGGGACTGTATTGGACAGGTGATGAGCAGTGCTTGGTTTTCTCCACACATACCGCTTAGAATTAAGGCCAAAAAGTTCTATCTTGGTCTCATCAGTCCAGAGAATATAATTTCTCACCATCATGGAGTCCTTCAGGTGTTTTTTTTTTTTTTTTTATATAAAGCAAACTCCATGTGGGCTTTCATGTGTCTTGCACTGAGGAGAGGCTTCCGTCGGGCCACTTTGCCATAAAGCCCAGACTGGTGGAGGGCTGCAGTGATGGTTGACTTTCTCCCATCTCCTGACTGCATCTCTGGAGCTTTAGCCACAGTGATCTTTGGGTTCTTCTTTACCTCTCTCACCAAGACTCTTCTCACCCGATTGCTCAGTTTGGCCGGACGGCCAGCTCTAGGAAGGGTTCTGGTCGTCCCAAACGTCTTCCATTTCAGGATTATGGAGGCCACTCTGCGCTTAGGAACCTTAAGTGCAGCAGATATTTTTTTTTGTAACCTTGGCCAGATCTGTGCCTTACCACAATTCTGTCTCTGAGCTCTTCAGACAGTTCCTTTGACCTCATGATTCTCATTTGCTCTGACATGCACTGTGAGCTGTAAGGTCTTATATTGACGTGTGTGGCTTTCCTAAACAAGTCCAATCAGTATAATCAAACAGAGCAGGCCTCCGCAGAAGGTGTAGAACCATCCCAGGGATGATCAGAAGAAAGGGACAGCACCCCGAGTTTAAAATGAGTGTCACACCAAAGGGTCTGAATACTTATGGCTGTGTGACATTTCAGTTTTTCACTTTTAATAAAGCTGCAAAAATTCCAACAATTCTGTTATTTTTTTCTGTCAATATGGGGTTCTCTGTGTACATTAATGATGAAAAAAATGAACTTATATGATTCTTTGTAAGGTAATGGCGGTGGTCCTAGGTGGGTTGGCAGGTGGTGGCGTGGACAGGTGGCTGGCAGTGGTGACGACAGGCGGCTGGCTTGGCAGCAGGAATGAAGTGGATCAGGAACATGGGGGGGGTTGCGGGGGGAGAACATGCTGGAAGTAACTGCACTACCTTGGGGAGGATTTCCTGGAACAGGCGGTCTTATATACCGGTGGTGAGATATATATATATATATAGATATATGTTTATATATATATATAAATATATATATATATATATATATATATATAATAACTGTAACAGAGAGAACAATTTATTTCAAAAAATTAAAAAAAACGCCCCCAGAAAAAAAGGCATAGCTCAAGCCCCCTTTGTCAATGTGTGCACGTGCCTGACAATGATCAAGAATGTGCATATAATAAGTGTTCCACCTCTGATTGGATGGATTATTGATGTCTGCGGGCTGAACATTACAAGGAAAATGCAAAGCAGTGACAGGTTTCATTTTTATGAAAAGGGTCGTTTGCTCTTGCAGGATGAAACAAAAATGGATGACGATTCGGTTAATAAGAGGCGACGAAAGGGTAACTGCTACCTCACAGAGGTAGGTTGATTATTTCATCACATTTAAAAGCGTGAAATATGAGTCATCATACAGTTCTGTCATTTGATATAATTTTAACTATTTCCCATTCTATCTTGTTCATTTATGTTGCTTGGGTACAATGGGCATCAAGTTATCATGTCACAGTACGCCCTCAGCAGGTGAGGACGGAAAACTGCGGGAGAACAAGGTCCGATCCATGGCAACACAGCTGCTGGCCAAATTTGAGGAGAACTCTGCAGACAAAAAGCATGGCAAGGTCGGATATGAATAAGTAGTAAATGCATAGACATTTGAGCCACTTTTGAACCCTTGAGTGCATGGAGTTTGCATGTATTGTCTTTTTACTGCAAAATAACATTAACGGTGTAACGGGACATTGAAATACTCCCTCTGCTTATTATTCTGATGTTTATTGAAAAAGCAGCCGGACAGAAAAGGGTTTTAGGGGATAGACTGGACAAGGGGTGAGAACCACAGCCGAACAGTAGTGAGACAGTCAAGATATTTGACCACAAGTAACATCCATCAATCCATTTTCAACACCGCTTATCCTGGTTAGGGTCGCGGGACGCTGGAGCCGATCCCAGCTGACTTCAGGCGAAAGGCGGACTACACCCTGAACTGGTCGCCAGTCAGTCGCAGGGCACATATAGACACGGACAACCATTCGCACTCACATTCACACCGTCACTGAGTGGGAACTGAACACAAGTAGCATAACAACAGTCAAATTGTATTATTATTTGTGGGTGGAGAACCGAGAACAAGATGAGAGAGGACAGAAAAGGGCAGGACAGAATGTAGTGAAAATGAGCAAGGCAATGCTACTGACCGATTCTATTTTAGTATCTAAACGCCTGTAAGAACCTGTGAGTTGATATGTTAGTATAACCTCTGTTGTTATTAGTGGTCCCAGCACAAGCAATTACAGCCTATAGTGTGTCTATTGAACTTATTAGTGAATGAACACCATATCACATGCATGTTCGTCAACTGGTGTAAGGAGTTGCTGAGCCGGCACATTGACGAAGGGCGGGTGGCTATTTGAACACAAACAGTCCAGCAACACGTGTAGACAGACATAATACTCAAAGGCATTTATTTCTCCTTGGCGTAACACGACCGTGATTGTTGCAGCTTATTGAGTCAATTGTGAAACTCTTCGTGTATGTCTGGATTTACTTCCTCCCGGTGGCTAAGGCAAGCACACCAGAAGGAACACAATGTGGGGCTGGAACATCCAATGGCATTCCAATTCATTTCAATGGAGAAAATGTGGAAGAAGTGTTTTGAGTTATGAGTGTGGTCACGGAAAAAAATTCAACTTGAGAGTCAAGGAAAAGACTAGAATTTAGCTGCATAATGTTAATACTACTACATTGATCTAGTACTACTATGTAATACATTACCAGATGAATACAATTCAGATTAAAATAATACAATTAAACTCAAATATAAGGAAAAACTATACCAGTGTGTCCCAACCTTTATTGAGCCAAGGCAAATATTTTGCATTGGGAAATACTCATCCACACTACCAAACAAAAATGTCACAAAACGAACATGCAGTACACTGAAATAATGATTATCTTCTCTCAAATTTCTCCCAGAATGACTTACTCTGTGTGAAGTATGGGTCTGCTTTGTCCAGCACAGAGCTATTCTTTTGTATGAATGGCAATAGGTGGATGCACAGGTTAATTGTGCCTTCTGCCATCAAGTGATAAAGCATTGTTCTTTCTGTCACTATACCTCGGCCGCATAGAAGAACAAAGAACAAATTATTTGTAGTAAATAATTTTCGGACCAATTAAGTTAAATTGGATATGAGCCAATGATCCGAGTAGCTAAGTTGTCTGGGGCTTCACGGCCCTGGTAGTGTCACCCATGGCAAACAAGTCCTAGGTGAGGGACCAGACAAAGGAGGGCTAAAAGACCCCTATGATGAAAAATATTAATGGACTGACGTTTCCCTTGTCCAGACGCGGGTCACCGGGGCCCCCCTCTGGAGCCAGGCCTGAAGGTGTGTTTCGAAGCTGAGCGCCTAGTGGCCGGGCCTGCACCCATGGGGCCCGGCTGGGCACAGCCCAAAAGGGTAACGTGGGTCCCCCTTCCCATGGGCTCACCACCTGTGGGAGGGGGCATTGGGGTCTGGTGCAGTGTGACCTTGGCGATCCGACCCCGGCTACAGAAGCTGGCTCTAGGTACATGGAATGTCACCTCTCTGGCAGGGGAGCTGTTGTGTTAGGTCAAGAAGTTCCGACTAGATACAGTCGGGCTCGCCTCCACACACTGCTTGGGCTCTGGTACCGGTACTCCTGAGAGGGGTTGGACTCTCTTCCACTCTGGAATTGCCCACGGTGAGAGGCGCCGAGCAGGTGTGGGTATACTTATTGCCCCCGACCCCCTACCCGGCTCGGCGCCTGTATGTTGGGGTTCACCCCGGTGGAAGAGAGGGTAGCCTCCCACCGCCTTCGGGTGGGGGGACGGGTCCTGAGTGTTGTTTGTGCATATGCACCCACTCTTTTTGGAGGGGGTGCTAGAGACGCTCCCGCTGGGAACTTCATCGTTCTGCTGGGGAACTTCAATGCTCACGTGGACAATGACAGTGAGACCTGGAAGGGCATGATTGGGAGGAACGGCCCCCCCAATCAGAACCCAAGTGGTGTTCTGTTATTGGACTTCTGTGCTCATCACGGATTGTCCATAACGAACACCATCTTCAAGCATAAGGATGTCCATACGTGTCTTGGACACTCTGGTGAAGAGAGGGGCGGAGCTGTCAACTGATCACCACCTGGTGGTGAGTTGGCTCCGATGGTGAACGGTGAGGGATGCCGTCAAGCTGAATTAGGTGTAGTATCGGGCCTTTTTGGCCTGTGGGACTGTTGAGGCAGCTGATGGGTACCGGCTGGCCAAGCGGAATGCAGCTTTGGTGGTCGCTGAAATAAAAACTCGGGCATGGGAGGAGTTCAGTGAGGCCATGGAGAAAGACTTCCGGACGGCTTCAAGGAAATTTTGGTCCACCATCCGGCGTCTCAGGAGGGGAAACCGTGCACCATCAACACTGTGTATATTGGGGATCGGGCGCTGCTGACCTCGACTCTGGACGGTGGGGAGAATACTCCGAAGACCTCCTCAATTGGATCGACGCACCTTCCCATGAGGAAGCAGAGTCTGGGTTTTCTGAGAAAAAAAAATTCTGGGGCTGAGGTCACCCAGGTGGTTAAAATGCTCCTCGGTGACAAGGCTGAGGATGAGATTCGCCCGGAATTCCTATAGGCTCTGCATGTTGTGGGCCTGTCCTGGTTGACATGCCTCTGCAACATCGTGTGGACATCGGGGACAGTGCCTCTGAATTGGCAGACTGGAGTAATGTGTGTTCCAACTACAGGGGCATCACAGTCCTCAGCCTCCCTGGTAAGGTCTATTCAGGGATGCTGGAGAGGATGGTCTGTCGGGTCGAATCTCTGATTCAGGAGGATCAGTGTGGTTTTCGTCCTGCCCGTGGAACAGTGGACCAGCTCTACACCCTCGGCAGGGTCCTCGAGGGTGTATGGGAGTTCGCCCAACCAGTCTACATGTGTTTTGTGGACTTGGAGAAGGCGTTCGACTGTGTCCCTCTTGGAGTCTTGTGGGGGGTGCTTCGGGAGTATGGGGTACCGAACCCCTTGATACGGGCTGTTTTGTCCTTGAACGACCAGTGTCAGAGTTTGGTCCGCATTGCCGGCAGTAAGTCGGACTCGTTTCCGGTGAGGGTTGGACTCCGCCAAGGCTGCCCTTTGTCACCGATTCTGTTCATAACTTTTATGGACAGAATTTCTAGGCGCAGCCGAGGCGTAGAGGGTGTCCGGTTTGGTGGCCTCAGTATTGCATCTCTGCTTTTTGCAGATGATGTGGTTCTGTTGGCTTCATCAAGCCATAATTGCCAACTGTCACTGGAGCGGTTCACAGCTGAGTGTGAAGCGGCTGGGATGAAAATCAGTACCTCCAAATCTGAGACCATGGTCGTCAGTCGTAAAAGGGTGGCGTGCCCTCTGCGGGTCGGGGATTAGATCCTGCCCCAAGTGGAGGAGTTCAAGTATCTTGGGGCTTTGTTAACGAGTGAGGGAAGAATGGAACTGGAAATCGACAGGCGGATCGGTGCAGCATCTGCAGTGATGCAGACTTTATATCGGTCCGTTGTGGTAAAGAAGAAGCTAAGCCGAAAGTCGAAGCTCTCTATTTACCGGTCGATCTACGTTCCTACCCTCACCTATGGTCACGAGCTGTGGGTTGTGACCGAAAGAACAAGATCCCGGATGCAAGCGGCCGAAATGAGTTTCCTTCGCAGGGTGTCCGAGCTCTCCCTTAGAGATAGAGTGAGAAGCTCGGTCATCAGAGAGGATCTCAGAGTAGAGCCGCTGCTCCTCCACATTGAGAGGAGCCAGATGAGGTGGCGAGGGCATCTAATTCGGATGCCTCCCGGACGCATCCCTGGTGAGGTGTTCCGGGCACGTCCCCCTGGGAGGAGACCCCGGGGACGACCCAGGACACGCTGGAGAGACTGTCTCCCAGCTCGCCTCAGAGCGCCTCAGGATCACCCCAGAAGAGCTGGACGAGGTGGCTGGGGAGAGGGAAGTCTGGGCGTCCCTGGTAAAGCTACTGCCCCCGCGAACCGACCTCGAATAAGCGGTATAAAATGGATGGATGGATAGATAATTTCCCACTGCACATCTGATGATCTCTCACGAAACACTAATGTGCTGCAGCACAGTGATTGAATAACTGAACTACCATAAACAACAGAATGTTTAGGCCTACAGACTGTTATATTTGACACACAAGGACACGTATAGTTTCATAGAGACATACACACAACATGGTTTTGTGATATTTCCTTCCACCTTTTTCATTCCTTTTTTTCTCCTTTTCCCCATTCCTTCTTTAATCAGCCTGAGGATGACCTACCCAGCCCATCCTTTGCTTCTCCTCTTTCATCTTCCTCCACTCCAATCCCTCTCTCAAAGGAGGAGGAGGAGGGTGAAAATCCCCGCTTTGTAAAGTCCAAGCATGCCCCACCTCCTCCTCCTCCTCTGTGCTCCCCACGACCCAAGTGGCAGGTATGCTCCCGGTAGCGCTTTCTTTGTAATGTGTGATGGTAGACTGATCATGGAGATACTATATGTCCATAAATTGTATCACTTGCTGTTATGCAACATTCATATCTGGTTTATTTATTTTCAACTTGCTTTTCGTACTAGAAATGTAGCTCTTTCTCTACTTATTACCTGTGACCCCGTTTCTTTGTTCCCATCTCCTCAGCCTTCCGTCTATCTTCGTTTACTGGAAAATCCTGCTTCTGTGGCTCCACAAAACAGTTGCCACAATTCTCCCATGTCTTCTTATTCTATAAGCAACAGTCGTTCTCCTTCACCCTCACTCTCCAAAAGCCTTTTGTACTCTCCAAGTCCTGAACTACACTACCCAGAATGCACGTCTCCTGTTCCTAAAGCCAGCCATTATTCTGCCTCTGCTCTGTTGGATAATGTTCTTTCCTCACCAAGGTCAGAGGAGGAAATGCAACAGGTGAACAAACAGGTTTAATGGCATTTAATAGAAGCACAAAGCTTCATTTCATAATTAGATTCTTTTAACAGTTAGCTTAATATTAATACGTATAAAATGTTTCTTAAACGTATTTCCATGTTCTCGTTTATTTCTCCCTCTTGTTGGTCCACCCTGCAGAGTAAAGCTGAGAGGCTGTCAACTAGACAGTTTGCCGAAAAGACTATTAAGGAAAGAGCTGTCATCCTTTCATCCTTGTTTACTGGCTCCAACAAACGTACTCCCACTCATTTTTCCTCTCTTCCTGAAGCGCAGGTTCTGCTCGTCATTGAGTGTGTATGTTAATTTCTTGTTGTCCTTATCCGGCTTCATCTTTAACTTCTGACTCTTCTCTAGGTTGAACTATCTACCTCTATCCCTCCTATATCTCTGTCTAAAAGCACCGAAATCTACCCTGCGGTCCACCCTGTCCCTGATCCCACTGCCCAGGCTGGTTTCTCTTCTAATCCTGTTCACCACAAGCACAAGAAAGAATTCCCCTTTCCTTCATTGTATGCTGACCCTGAAAGTCCTCAGCATACTTGTCATTTGGATTCCTTGTCTAGTAACAGCAAAGTCCCCACTGAAATCTCATGTTCTAATGAGAGCCAGGATACCACATCTCTGTTCCCTGAAATCAGCTTCTCCTCAGGTCCAGTTTTTGCAGGGACAGAATACAGTCCTCAGGACAGTCTTGAAACTAAACAAATCAACAAAACTTCCCATGAGACATCTGAGAGCCACAAATGTGATATAAATGCAAAGGTAACAGATGTGTGCCAGTAGCCTGACATAATAGCAGCAGGATGCATGGAATGGAGCAAACTTTTGCATGCTCAGATTTGTAAATGTATAATTTGGGATCAGCACAAATGCATTGTTTTCAATAGGTTGGTCTTCCTTCTGTTGTATGTCTTAGTGTAATGGAAGTTATGGTCTTGAAGACCCTAAAGGAGACGTTCGAAAATCAGTCGTTCGCTCTGAGAGTTGTCCAAGTGGAGCGCCAAGCTACAGTAAAGAGGTACCAGTTAATAACCCAGCATAAATGCAGGTTTGTTCAGGGAAAGAACTGTCATCTTTTCTCTTTCTGACTTTTCTTTTGTGGATGCTCTGTTTCCCTGTGTTGTCATTGCGTTTCTCTTGGTGTCAATATTAGCGTACAGTTGGAAAGGTGTCTTCAACCATAGATGCTAAAGCCCAAATACTGGCCATCCTCTATGAGACAGATCACAGGCCCGGTGCTGCTATGGTAAGAAGTGTGTGGATATTGCAGGGAGGAATCTAACAGTCAAGTTCCTGGCCTTTTCTGCCGTTTTGTCAGAAAAGCCAGTAAATTAGCAACATGCTCACACAGTTCTGCATTGTGCATGCAATTAAATATAACTATAAAATATTTTGGAATAAAAGTGACTCTAAAAGGGTCTTCTAATCACTGCATAGATACAGCTTCATGCTCACTTAACATTGCTTATAGTGTTAGTCTTGGAAATGTAACTAGTCTTGATAAAACATTCCCAACTCTCCTCATACACTCACATCCTGTCAAAAAAACATTGCATACAAGACTTGTTCGATTTTTAAGTTATACACCGGTCAGGTGCACATTTAATGATATTTTGACACAATGTGGAGCAGAGTATTATATTCCAAAAACAATCAAAAACGAATCGCAGAATGGCACTTGGTAGAGCACAGGCCTCTGATGATGCCTCACAATGACTCATGATTAAAACTACTCGTTGTTAAGGAATCATCGAGTACAACCCGTGATAGCTCAAATGACATGCCAGAGTTGCTTTTCCAGCATTAGAATGAAAAATGATCCAATTTGAGTTTGCAGAGATGTATTGCTGCACTCCATCATACTGAAAGGTGCCTCATATTTTGCTTAACTCATTTAGCAACGTGAGAGGATGAAAACACGATAAACAGCTTTCAGTATGAAACCCATTGTTAAATGAACACATCTCTGACAGTGTCAATTAAAACTGAGCGTTATCGTAAAGGCAGATTTGGTACAGTTCTTGTACTGGATATCATATTGCGCAAGGACAATGTTGTGGCAAGTCAGTCTATGCTGTACACTACATGGAGTATAGAAATTAGGTTTCCTGCTGGGATCCTACTTGTAGTC
Source organism: Phycodurus eques (assembly GCF_024500275.1). Classification (NCBI taxonomy): domain Eukaryota; kingdom Metazoa; phylum Chordata; class Actinopteri; order Syngnathiformes; family Syngnathidae; genus Phycodurus; species Phycodurus eques. Next base: position 8,596,946 of record NC_084529.1, on the reverse strand, counting down.
TTTGTGTTCATCTTTCCTCCCTTCCTTCCTTCCTCCCTCCCTTCCTTCCTTCCTAATCCATCTTTCAACTATTGTCATTTATTACATCGCAACTATTGCAATCCGCCATCTGCGGAACGTCACGTGACAACACAGAAAACAGGACAACTGACTTCCGTCATATGCAACAACAAGGATCGCTGACGTGATTGTGTGAAGCTTAACTGCCTATTTTTTTTTTTCTTTAAGGCTGCTGTTTTAGGACAAAAGTTATATGTATATTATATGTAGTATACCCGAACAAAGCCAAAACATCTGCTGTTGTCATCTGTAGTGACATCTTGTGTTTAAAAAAAACATTGTGGACATTTGAACTTCCCAGGACTGCAATAATGACACTGTCCCCTTCACCATTCACCCAAGCGAGGAGGAAGTGCTTTTACCAGTTTTGCGAAATGTGGAAGTAGGTTGCGCATATACCAGATTTAGTGCAACTAAATTGCTGGCTGCTGGTTTGAAACAAATGCACTTTTGGCTCAGCTTTTTTTGTTTCTTATTCTGGAAGAAAAAAAAATTCCAGGAATGAAAAGGTTGGTAATATACTCATTTTCAATATTGATTTTGCAGATGATTTCCACGCAAATATTCATACATAAAGGGAGATGATGATCTTTTTAATCCACTGGTGAAAATTAAAGTTGGTTAATAATATGAACGGCAATATTTGTGTTGAGTTTCTATAATATTCTTGTCAGGTATCCTTTGGAATAAATGAAAAGCCATATCCAAAATGTCACTTTAACCTTGTCTGTGTCTTATCCTTTTCACAGTGTGTGGGTCGTAAAGAATTTCACTCTGGACTCGGGGGCAGCGATATATGCCACTTCTGTTCTAAGCGGGTATACGTAATGGAGAGACTGAGCGCTGAAGGCTACTTCTTCCACAGAGAGTGTTTCCGCTGTGACGTCTGTAACTGCACCCTCCGTCTGGGTGGCCACAGCTTCAACTCACATGAGGGTATGCTTCAGTCACTGTCAATGAATTGATTTAATCTTGTTTTTCAAAATAAAGTTCATCTTGAAATAATTGCCTGTTGTGAAATACTAACTATATAATATATAATAATAAATAAATATATAAATAATTTTAAATGTATATTTTTATATTTGTATTTGTAAATGTTTGTATTCTTCCTACAGCGAAGTTCTACTGTAGGATGCATTATACTCAATACCAGTCCCGTACACACTTCAGGAAAAGAAAGGTAAATACTACTGTAATATAAATATTCATATGGAAATTAACATTTATTGTATGATGATGCACTAGCCACTGTTAGTCATGATATGTAACGTATACAATGAAAGAGATTACCATTACATTTTCATGAGAAAAAAATCTTAACTCAGCGGACACTGGTCCACATCCGGGCCCAGATTATGGGAGTGCAATATGCCCTCAAGATTTTATCACATTTTCAAGAAATTTCAGGACACCTTCAACAGTAAATATCAGATTTCTTGCATGTCATGTTCCCCTTGTGTTCATTTATATCCTGCTTGTGCTCCATGATAAGGTAAATTGTAAAACAATGTGCACACATGTCCTCACACAACGCTAATTGTGCTTTGGTACTTCCGGCAGCTTTTCTGAGCGTTATGGTAATTGTATACACAGTGTGTGTGTGTGGGGGGGGTGTATTGTATGCTCCCAAATGACATGACTAAGAGCATCTTAGTGAGTGCATGTGTGTAGACAACCAAGCAGTGTAGAGAGCGACACTAGTTTAAGCAATTTCACTGTTAGCAGATATTGTGCTTTTAAAAACAACAAAATTAACGCTGTTTCGTTGCTAATGTTACACTTCAGATTGCAACTCAATATGCTCACACACAATCCTATTTAACTGTATTTGGTTTGTTTTTTCATTTGAGTTGGCAATTTTGTACGCCTTCTCCAAAAATGTTCAATGTAAATTGCCGTAATTTCTTGAGTACACCGTGTTTCAAAAGTCACTCATGGTTTAGTATTTTTTTTAATGGAATTGAAACAAAGTAGATGAAATAGAAAAGTAGATGAAAAAATGTACATTAACTGAGAATATTTGTGGTACCATCTTTAATTTGGAATGTTCATCCATAAATCAGTGGTACACCTTGATGTGTGGACCACCTTCTTTGTAGCAATTAAGCCACAATTTCAAGCATGCCTGACCAACATCTGACAATATTTTGAAAGATCAAAGATGGTACCATAAATATTCTCAATTAATGTAGGTTTTACCCTGTGAATATCATCCAATTTGTTTAAATAAAATTTTCAATCAACAATACAAAACCATGCGTGACTTTTGAAACACCCGTAACGCACTGAAATATATGCAACCCCAAAATCGCCCTCCCACAGCTGCATTCTCCTTGTACCTACAGTATGTATTATATGCCTCCCCAAAAGATTGTTGGTATCCATGCTAAAAAAAATAAAGTATTTTCTGCAATTACGCACGAGGGCTCCCATCGAAGTTTATAGTGTATAGTCCACTGGGCGTTGTTATTTTGTACCTGTGGCGAAACCAAAGCGCAGAGTTTCTGTTGCTGTAATGCACCCATGCAGTTGGTGAATGGGCACATGCTGATCTAGGCAAACAGCCTAGATCAGCATCAAAACTCACACTGACTGCATCACTGGGTGCTGTTTTGGCCAAGCTAAAAAAATAATGAAAAAAGAAATGGTGGAAAAAAAACGTTTTAACGCTGTATCTCCACAATTGAGTACTACGTAGTAGTTCTTAGTATTTACACACGTTATCAGCAATTATATACAAACATTTTACATTTATTTAGAAACTAATCTCTGATTTCACTATACGGGGTCTTTTTAAAAGAAAAATCTCAATAACCGGTAGCAAAGGAATATGCTAACATTACTATATTTGATTGTCCTGCATATGTAATCTCCTGTGTAATTTGATTTGGGCAGGAGGACCACAGCCGTGTCACATCCTTGGTGCTAGACAATGGGAGAAACTCTGTGACAAGCAGCATCCAGATGCAACAACCTCCAGGTACCCTGGTTTCCTTGCTTAGGCGAGGCCTGAGTTGGCCAAGGCATGACAGCCGGGCTGTGTGTGTGATTCCTGGACATCTTTTAGGCAGTGTGCGTGAGTCTTTCACAGCTGTGGTTACCCATATCAGAAGCTACTCAGATGACTGTGTGTTCCTGTATGAGTTGCTGAGCACGGGCTGTTCTCTGCTTTGTGTAATGCACGAGGTGCTCAGACAGATCAGCCAGGAGCCTCAGCTAGGCCAGCAGCATTTCACATACTCCAGCTGAGGAAATAGTCAATGAGAATGTGTGATCCATTTACTCCCCATACATGTGGAATTGTCTAGAATTATACCTGCATTCCAAGTGCCCTATTGGGTATATTTTTGAAGACCAAGGTGATTTTAGTAAGCAAGGTACACATCATCTGACTAGTTTCTATTGTTCCCCCCCACCCACTATTTAGTTTTACAGCAGTAGGAGTTTTACAGTGGACTTTCTTAAATGTCTGCATTAATTGGTCATCAAATGTATTCTGATCTCCTTCTAAATCACAAGAATAAACAGAGTCTGCTTAAAGTAATACCACACAAACAATTCTGTTTTCATATCTTTATTGAAAATAACGTAAATATTCACAGGACAGGGATGAATGACATACTGGGCAAATAAAGATGATTCTGATGAAGAAGTAAGTGAAATCTTGGATTTAATAACTGGTCAACCCTCCTTTGGCAGCAGTAACCTCAATCAAACATTTCCTGAAGTTGTAGATCAGTTGTGCACAATGATCAGGATGAATTTTGGACCATTCCTCTTTACAAAACTCTTGCAGTTCAACGATATTCCTGGTATGTCTGGTGTGAATAGCTCTCTTGAGGTCATGCCACAGCATCTCAATCGGGTTGAGGTCATATTTATATGTACGTAAACTTGCATAAAGATGGAAAAGGTTAAAAAGGAACTCGGTCTTGATGTTCATCAGTCCATGGTTAAACAAATTGGTGATAAATGGAGAAAGTTCAGCAGTGTTGCTTCTCATCCATGGAGTGGCCGTCCTGTAAAGATGACTGCAAGAGCACAGGGCAGAATGCTCAGTGAGATTTAAAAATAAATAAATAAAAAGAATAGTGTCAGCTGAAGACTTACAAAAATAGCTGGCACATGCCAACATCACTTTTGACAAGACTACCGTACGTAAAATATTAAAGAAGAATGGGGTACATGGGTGGAAGAAGCTGTTGCTGTCTAAAAAAATCAAAATAATCATTGCTGTACTTTTAAAGTTTGCAAACGAGCACTACTGGCAAAATATTCTGTGGACAGATGAAACCAAAGTTAAATTATTTGGGAGGAAGACGATGCCATGTGTGGAGGAAAAATGGCACAGCAGCATCAAAATCTTATCCCAACTATGAAGCATGTTGAAGAGAGCATCATGGTATGGGTGTGCTTTCCCACCTCAGGGCCTGGACAGCTTGCTATCATCAATGGAAAAATGAATTTGTCAGTTTATCAAGATATTTTGCAGAAGGCCATCTCTCCAACAGTTGAAGCTATGAAAGATGGATGTTGTAACAGGACAATGATCCAAAACACAGAAGCAAATCAACAGAATGGCTTCAGAGGAGGAGTTCTGGAGTGACCAGTCTAAGTCCTGACCTCAACCTGATTGAGATGCTGTGGACATGACCTCAAGAGAGATATTCACACCAGACATCCCAGAAATCTTGCTTAATTGCAATAGTTTTGGAAAGAAGAATGGTCCAAAATCCATCCTGATCATTGTGCAGGTCTGATCTGTGACTATACAGGAAACATTTGGTTCAGGTTATTGTTGCCAAAAGAGTGTCAACCAGTTATTAAATCCTCCCTGTCCTGTGATTGTTAACATATTATTTTCAATACAAAAACATGCAAACATTGTACAGTTGTTTGTTTGTTTATTCTTGTGATTTATATGAAGATCAAAGTACATTTGATGACCAATTTATGCAGAAGTTTAAGGAGTTCCAAATTTTTCACATACTTTTTCCTCCCACGATATGCAACTGTCCTTGATGCCATTTTAAGCGTACTGTGAAGTAGTGCACATATGCTGTATAGATCTGTGCCTCGAATTTTCTTGTTCAAGGCTGCTTCGACGATAAACGTCACTATACGAGTGTGAATGATAACCTAACCCTGGTGACAATGAATCACAATTGGGCACAATGTGCAACTGAGTGGAAATGTGCCAAAAGTGTAGCGTTTGCTAGTGCGACATTGAATTGCAACTTGCAAGTAACCTGGAACATGCTCTTGAATTTAACTTTCAGAATGTGTTTGATGCTTTTGAATGAACTAAGAATTGAATGCACAGGAATTCCATATGGTTGTTTACTCAGCATAAGGTCTACTGCACACCTACTGACTGCAATGGAAGCAATGTTTTTTTTCCCCCCCTTTATAGTTTCATTTATTTACGGTTATCTGTGTTTAGTTTGACTTCATTCTTTGAGTTTTGGTTTTAAAATAAATTTACATTTTAAGATAAAAAATCAGCTACATTTACACTGGGACACTGGTGATATACATCTCTCTAATATTGTGAAATTGTATTTTGTTGTCTAGCTTTTTCTAAGCACTTTGGTTTTGCTTTTTATTTTTGGCCTAAGATCGCCAACAAAATATGTAATTTAAAACTCCTAGTATTGATATAGTTTTTGCTTGAAAATAAGACCAAAGAATTTAAATTTTTATTAAATTCTACTGCTTTGAGTTTGTTCTGTTTTTCTGGTCCTTTTCTGCACTTTCATCTTTTCTGCCTGCCACACATTTCTCATGTCTTTTTTGTCTTATTTTCCCCTTCAGTTCATTCACTTCATTTTGTTCAGTCTGTTTAACATTTCCAATGTAACACAACCTCTGATTGATGCAAGAAGCTTGACAATTGGCCATTGTCTGCTGTAACTTGTCAGAGTACATTAGCGGCTATGATGCAAAGCAGAAGCTGCCACCCCTCCTCCTCCTTTTCAGTGTAATAATTGTGTGATGCACCTATGACACATTTTTTTGGGTCAAAGCCATCGCATAGTCACTGTATCTGTGTTCCATAGCAGTCATAGCATCAATGTGACCCTCACTAACCATTGTGCTTAGCAGTTCCTCACTAACACCAAAACACTACCTAACTGCCACAGATGATGCATCATCTTCAATCGTCCTTCTCTCCAGCCTAGTTTGACAGTAATGTGTGTGCCCACATCTGTGTGGTTCCCTCTGTTACAGAAGACCTCCCCCCTTCAGAACCCCTCTCCAGATCTCTCTCATGTACCTGCTAGAATTTGTCCAAAAGATAAGCTGCCCAGTAGCTGCTTTTTCCACACACCATTAGTGTTTAATATGCTATAGTGGATGTACAAAATAAACACAACCCTTGTTTTCCCCCATGATCACATTAAGAAATTAAATTTGACCTACAACCAGTATGACTGAATTGAAAAATAATTTTTTTTGGGGGGAAAAAATAAAAGTACAATGAGCAACTTTTGCTTTACTTACAGTACCATATTTTCACGACCATAAGGCGCACTTAAAAGCACTCAAATTTTCTCCAAAATGGAAGGGGGCGCCTTATAATGCGGCACGCCTTGTGTGTACGCCGAGTTCCAAAATCTATAAACGTTGTTGTGTGATGAGCGCTCCGCTTGACTGACTGGGAGCATTTCCTGCCGACACGCTGCTTATACAGAAGTAAAGCGGATGTGGCTGAGGACAGCATGCGGACGTAAAGGGGGAAGGGTGCACCTGAAGGAGGACGCTAAAGCCACGCCCCCAGTAGGTATATAGCGCCGGTCAAGCCAGCCTCCACTCGTAAAGTAGCAATCATACCAGCCGCCCCTAATTTTGTTCATACTAGGCATTACGGTGATAATAATACCCAATAATACGGACGTCAATGCTCTTCGATTAAGGAATGCAACCAGCAAGTTTAATTTGAATCTTGAGATGCATTAAAAAATGTAGTTTATTAGTTTTCTGAGACTTTTATTTTTAAATACAATATCAGATCTTCATCAAACCTCTTTTAGTGGAGTCCTTGGTGGTCTGTCACACAGATGTGGACTTATTTTGCGATACCAATGGGATTGTGTTGGGGTGGCTTTGGCTCAGTAGCTAGAACAGGTACAAATCCCTGCTACGACTGTCCGCATGTCGAAATGTCCTTGGACAAGACGCTGAACCCTAATTTGCTCCCAGTGGGCCTGGCAGCGCCTCGCACGGCAGCAGTCCCCCATTGGTTTATGAATGTGTTTGTGAATGTGAGGCTTTGTAAAGCGCTTTGGGCATGGTGATGATGTAGATAAAGCGCTAGATAAGTGCAGTCCATTTACCATTTATTTTTCCTAAGATATAAAATAAACTACATTTTTTAAATGTATCTCAAGATTCAAATTAACTTTGCTGGTTGCATTTCTTAAATGAGGAGCACTGATGTCCGTATTATTGGGAAACATTTATTTTGAAGGTGGGTTTCGCCGCGAGTTGGCGACCTATTACCGTAATGCCTAGTATGAACAAAATTAGGGACGGCTGGCTTGACTGCTACTTTACGAGTGGAGGCTGGCTTGACCGCAGTCGACAACTGCACCTACGAAGAGACGCTTACGAAGCACAGTTTAAACCACAAGCTATCAGTTACGTGGAGGAACATGGGAATCGAGCAGCCGCGAGAGAATTCAAGATCAACGAATCCATGGTTCGCAAATGGAGGATGCAGGAAAACGAGCTTCGCCAAGTCAAGAAGACGAACCTGAGTTTCCGCGGGGAAAAAAAAAGAAAAACAAAACGCGGAAACAAGGTAAGGTGGCCCGAGTTGGATTAATGAGCAAAGAACAGCCAGGAGAAGCGTCTCTACAGTCACCATTCGACTGAGTGCAATAACTTGGAGCTTGCCATCATTCCGGGAGGCTTGACGAACCGCTGGACATCCGTGTAAACAGGGCGTTCAAAGTTAAGTGAGCGGCGTGGGAGCCATGGATGACAGATGGCTAACACAACTTTACTAAGACTTGGAGGCAGCGCCGGGCGAATTACGCCACAATTTGTGAATGGTTTGTGGATGCTTGGGCTCACGTGTCTGCTTGCACTGTTGTTCGAGCTTTCGTAAAAGCCGGCATCATTTCTGAGAAGTCCCACGGCAACGAGACTGACTCCAACAATGACGAGAGGGAACCTGGCGTGTTTGATTGAGAAACTTACCCAGCTGTTCATTTCGGATACAGAAGATGAGGACTTTGATGGATTTGTGGTTGAGGATTGATCAAAAAATAACGTGAGTACATTGTTAAATACTTCAATAAAGTACAACCGAACTCAGTTTTGCTCCAGCTGCCTTTCTAAAAACATTGTTTTAGCGTGCATGCATGCTACCGTACGTTTTAAGATATCGTATGTTTTACCACCCCTGCGCCCAATAATACGGTGCGCCTTATGTATGTGTTAAATACAGAAATAGACCCCGTAACTGAGACTGCGCCTTTTAATACGGTGCGCCTTATGGCTGGGAAAATACGGTATTTTGTCTTGTAAGTAATAGTGAGCACGTTGGTGACTGACATTAACCTCAAAACACTGCTGTAATCAAAGCAAAGGGTAAGTATTTGTTTTAGGGTGTGCAGTCCGCTTATTGTACATTTCTCATTATTTTATACAGTATACCTTAAGATTTTACTTTCTTTTTCAAATGAATTTTACAGGTTATAGGTTTTAAAATTATTTATCTCCATCTATTTATTTGTATTAGATACAAAACTGATCTTTTTACAAGGCGTGTTCACTTTATATCCCATGAATACTAATTGTTTTGTTGGTGTAGGTATACTGTAGGGATGGACGCCTTCTACCAGCCTTTTTATTGCATTTCGTCATTCAGAATCACTGTAAAGAACTAATATATTTATGCAATGTAAATATAACAAAAAAATAAATCCAGTTGATAACATAATTGTTTTTTGCTTTATTGTCAGCTAGTTTGTTTTGCATTGCATATTGTAACTTGAAATTAGTTTTGCATTTTAGTTTAACAATAAATATTTTCTTGTCTATTAATTAGCAATTGCATTCATTATCATTTCAAGAAAATCCTCTGCCTCCCGTTGTGCTTAGTTGACCAAACATCACCTACAGGTCATAGTTTTCCGTGAGTCTGAGAGGAGCACATATTTGGAACTGTGTGGCAGATTTGAAAGGCCAAACAAAAACACTGTAGTAAACAGCCATTAGTTCAACTGAACCCCAGTGAATTTGATAGTGTACCTGAGCAAAGCTGAAGTGAATCATGTCTCCAATCAACTTCTACTGAACTGTTTCTGGACTTTCTCAAGTCTTTTCCTCTGGGTGCTGATGCTGTTTCACATCTTCTCAACACTTCACACGCGACTCGTATGAATCGCTTCTTATACACCTGTAGCCATTTTAAATGGGAACATCAAAATGTAACAGTAAGTCCACTCCCCTACATAAGTATTGTGCCTATTCGCTTGTTTTTGCTGCCGACTAAAAACATTTGGGTTTTATAGCCTCTAAAGCATAGGTGTCAAACTCAAGGCTCGTGGGGCCAGATCCGGGCTGCCACATCATTTTATGTGGCCTCCGAAAGATAATCATGTGCGCCAACTTCCATGATTGTTGCTAAAATTGGTACCAGTATTTCAAATTGTAATTTTTTAATAAACAATAATGCTGAGATATTGCTTTTTGTTTGTTACCAAACCCCTTTTCACAGTAACTCGAACAGTAGTTGAACATACTTGCCTTCTAATTTCAAAACTAGTTATCCCTCATTTTGTTGTGTATATGTAATATGATGAGGCGATTAAACATTTATATGGTTTCACTGTCATAACAGCCCTCTGAGGGAAATCGTAACTACAGTGTGGCCTGTGACAAAAATGAGTTTGACACCCCTGCTGAGTCTAAAACCATCAGACAATAGGAATAACAACAATGGGTCACAGGCTTGATGGCGTTATTGCATACATATTATTTACACCTAAAATTACGTTTTCTTCAGCTTCTTTTAAGTCAACACATTGTCACCTAAAAATTGGGTCTTTTGTTTTGAATAATTGTTTCTTGATACTATACAAGTTCTGTATCAGATGCTGATGTAAATACCTAAAATTAAAATTTAAACTGTTTTTCTCGCTTCATTCATCTTTTGGTGTCAAACTCGAATGTTTCAATCAATGGTACACCGAAAATAAAGGAACTGGCCCTACTGTTCCCATACTTTTTATAAGGGGAGTGGGCCGGGTCATTTGATGATCCCATTTTTCTTTTTTCCAATGATTAAGTGGCATCATCTTTGGAAATATACTGTACTAAATGTTGACGTCTTTTAATGTGAGTACAGTATTCTGTTGCAACTTGTTGGATTGTAACTTTAGTGTGATAGCATCAAAGTAGTTAGCAAAGAGTTTTAGCCAACATTAGACTGAATCTATATTTACTTTTCCCCTTGCATTAGACTGTGTACTTGTTGTCAATCTTAAAAGTAAAACAGTAACTGGTTGTTTATTAAAAATTTCAATTTCATTTTAGACTGTGGATGCTTCAGTCTACTGCTTAGTAGATCCTCATTGTACTTTGGACTTTAATGCCAGATTATACTCTCTACCCAATCAGTGATTTATTTATTCCCCCCACCCCAGACAGGTCATCTAACATGCATTCAGAGCATTTAAATAGATGTTTGATGGGTGATCCGGGAGAAACAGATATGGCTGTGGAAACCCTGGATGTGTCCTGTATGGAAAGTCCTGCAGCGCAACATGTCACAGTGGTGAAAGGTGCTGAAGGTCAGTATTGTTTTAAATTGAAGGTTTCCATCAGATATACAGTGTATAGTACAAACCACAAATCCAATTAAAGTTGGGACGTTTAATAAATAAATAAAAACAGAATACATTGATTTGCAAATCCTTTTCAACCTATATTCAATAGAATACCATACAAAGAAGATATTTAATGTGCAAATAGTTATTGGGGGCTTTCTGCAAATGTTCTCCAATTTGGAATTTGATGCCTAATTTGGAATTTAATGCCATTCCCAAAAAATTGGACAGGGGCAATAAAAGACTGGGGAAAGTTGAGGAATGCTAAAAAAAACACGTGTTCACCAACAGTTTAGTGTCATGATAAGGAGAATCCCCCCAAAAAAGATGGAGCGAGATTCATCACTTTGTGAACAAATGCTTAAGAAAACAGTCCAACAGTTTCACAACAATGATCCTCAATTTACAGGACATTTGAAAGGAATTTAGGGATTTCATCATCTACGGTCCCTATCATCATCAAAAGATTCAGAGAATCAGGATAAATCTCTGCACGTTAAGTGGCAAAGCAGAAAACCAATATTGAATGCCCGTGACCTTTGATCAGACGGCACTAAATTAAATATTGCCAGGTGGGCTCAGGAACACTTGGGAAAACCATTGTCAGGTAATGCAGTTTATCGCTACATCTACAAATGCAGGTTAAAACTCCACCATGTAAAGCCATATACTAACAACACCCAGAAATGCCACTGACTTCAAGGCCCTAGCTTATCCGAGTTGGACTGACGCAAAGTAGAAAAGTGTGCAGTGGTCTGACAAGTCCACATTTCAAATTGTTTTGGGAAATAATGGATGTCGTGTCCATGGCCAAAGAGGAAAAAAGGACCATCCGGATTGTTATAAGCGTGAAGTTCAAAAGCCAGCATCTGTGATGGAACATATGGGGTGTGTTAGTGCCCATGGCATGGGTTACTTGCACATCTGTCAAGGCACCATTAATGCTCCCCGGTACATACAGGTTTTGGAGCAACATATGCTGCCATCCAAGCAACGTCTTTTTCAAGAACGTTCCTGCTTATTTCAGCAAGAAAGCCACATTACAACACTGTGGCTTCATGGTAAAAGAATGTGAGTACTAGACTGGCCTGCCAGCAGTCCAGACCTGTTTCCCACTGAAAATGTTGGTCAAATTATGAAGCGCAAAATACGAAAATGGAGACCCCGGACTGTTGAGCGGCTGAACTTGTACATCAAGCAAGAAGGGGAAAGAATTCTACCGACAAAGCTTCAATTAGTGTCCTCGGTTACCAAACGTTTGAGTGTTGTTAAAAGGAAATTTGGTGTAACATATTGGTATACATGCCCATCCTAGCCTTTCTGGAGTGTGTTGCAGGCATCAAATTCCAAGTGAGAGAATATTTGCAAATAAACAAAGTTCATCAGTTTGAACATTAAATATCTTGTCTTTGTAGTGTATTCAATTGAATACGTGTTCAAGAGGATTAGCAAATCATTGTATTCTGTTTTAATTTACATTTTACACAATGTCCCAACTTCATCGGATTTGGGGTTTTTATATTAAGATACTGCTTAGCTACAATATGATGAACATTTGTATAATCTTAGATCTAAGAACGCTAACAACCAGGCTAATCATAGTTTTGCTTCATACTGTCTGAGAGGTTGAATTTTCATCTTTTGTTTCTCTTTTTTCAACTATGGTCATTTTACTCAGATTTAATTGCATTAAAAGACAGTAAATAATTTGAATTGAGTGCAGCTTGTTTGTTTTTTTTTCTTTTGGGAGGTGTGATTTAACAAATTCTGTGATCATCTGCAACATGCAGTTGTAGTTTAGCAATATGATTTATAATTGTGGTTGTAGTTTGCAGGACTTCATTTTCCTGAGAGCTGTACCTAATTTAATAGTAGTGAATCTAATTTACTCAAGTGATAATAATGTTGTTGCTTGTCAGTATAAATACAGTTTGTGCTTCATTTGTCGTAGAAGCTGAAGTTGCCAAGTGTTATCCAAGGAAATGCTGCATAAATAGACCATTATTCCATGATACCCAGTGTTCATTTTTTTAAATGATGCTTTGATTAGTTTTGGCACTTCATTTTGGCAGGCGAATCAGGATCTCACAGCCGTACTGTAGCTAGCTTCCATTTATTGTGTCAAGCAATAAACTCTATGTATCAAATAGGCTTTACACGATCAGGATTTTTTAGGCCGATCACCGATCATCTTATCCTCACAAGGGTTGTGGGCTTGCTGGAGCGTCCCAGCTCAAATTATTCTCTAGCGTTTTAGACAAAGGTTAAACACCAATGACCTCTAGGGGGCATTCAAGGATTGGCCACTGACATAATCCATCCATCCATTTTCTGAGACGCTTCTCCTCACAAGGGTCGCGGGCATACTGGAGCCTATCCCAGCTATCATCGGGCAGGAGGCGGGGTACACCCTGAACTGGTTGGTTGCCAGCCAATCGCAAGGCACATACAAACAAGCAACCATTCACACTCACATTCACACCGAGGGGCAATTTAGAGTCGTCAATTAACCTACCATGCATGTTTTTGGGATGTGGGAGGAAACCGGAGTGCCCGGAGAAAACCCACGCAGGCACGGGGAGAACATGCAAACTCCACACAGACGGGGCCGGGATTTGAACGCCGGTCCCCAGAACTGTGAGGCAGATGTGCTAACCAGACCTCCACCGTGCCGGCTGATTCCAAACAGTACAGTTAAAATCTTTTGGATATGGTACCCGTTTCTTTTGTCATCAATACACAGTAGAACACACTGCTATCTTTTGGTTGGTTCATATGAATTCTTCCCTTTTTATGTAACAGTAGAAATGTAAAACGCAAAACACAATATTTAAAAAAAATATATATTGCGGCTTATCAGGATGAAAACGTCAACAGCATTTACAGTGTCTCATGGCTCTTCTTTAATGGACTCAAACACAGAAATAAGACAATGACAGTAAATTGTGCTGAATGTCAATCAAATATTTTATGTATCCAAATTGTCAAGATTGTCAATTTTGTTTCATGTGGTTTGATATACAATACTGAACCCCGGTCCTCAGAACTGTCAGGCAGATGCTCTAACCAGTCGACCACCGTGCCGCCACCACTGACATAAGTTTAGGTCAAATCAACATTACACCATGACAGAAATAATGGGCGCTAACTTACTGTAATTAAATTACTTTATTGAATTAAATTACTTTAATAAATACTGTTAATGACATGCTTACTCTAACTTTCTCACTGTCCCAGCTACATGGACGGGTGTTGTCCAGAGTTCCAGTCAGTTTGACTTTTTTTTTTTTTTTTACCCCCCCCCCCCCCCCCCACGCTGCGTTGCTTGAACGCGGCGTGCTCCTCTGTGTACATTCTTCAGGTGCTCGATCAAATTTGTTATGTTGAAGCATTTAGATGACGCTCCCCATGACATACTTCAGTTGTGCACAGACTGCAAACAACTTACGTGTTGTTTGTCTGAGACACCGCAAAATAGTCCCACACTGACGACGTGTTTTTTTTTTCACCGAACAGATTGAAAAAACTTGATTGGGCGTCAGATAGTTACAATACTGCGCAACAAGACACGTGACAAGGCTAAAAATAAACTAGCTTTTGGATTCATACGCTACGAAGACGCAGAGTTAAATGTCTTGTGCGGAGCTGATCGATGCAGTCATTGATGGGATCGGCGACTTATGACATGAAAGCCGATCAGCATAAAATGCTAATTATCGGCCGATAACACCGATCAGATCGCCGTAAAGTCTAGTATCAGATAGGGGGATGAAAGTCTCTGACAATGCTTGTACAGTTATTATATTTAGTTTTGTTTTTTTTATGTTGAACTCATCGAGCTGGGATGTCATATTAACGTCCTACCAGTACTTTCAAAAGTCTGTACAGGATGTTGTCTTCTCTGTTTGTTGATCTATTTTCTCCCCAATTTTTGCAGGTCACTGTAAGACCAAACACAGTGATTGTTGGAAACACAGGATTAAAGCGAGTGAGTAGACTTCTCCCTAGCTCAATTTATGTAGCTTTAAAAGTATCATCTTAATGTGACTTGAAAATGTTTTGAGGTGTAAAGGTAAGTACTGCATTGTCAAATTAAGATGACAATCAACCAAATCAAAACCAAATATTTTAATTTACCCTGATCATCAACAAATGCCTGAAATTTATTTTTAGCAGTGGCTCAATCCTACCAGAGAAGTGAATCCCCATACTGACCAAACTATGTAGTTTGAGATGGATTAGTCAATGGCTGTATGTTGATAAACATCAATTTCTCATCTTTTCCAGCGTTCCCATTGAATTTTGTCAAACACTTCCAACGAAGCTGTCCACGGAACAAAGAAGGACCGGAGACTGTTCCTGAAGCGGAGTCTGACTTTGAGGAGATCGATTCAGCAGAAAAACAAACTGTACGTTCAGTATGTGTGTGCACATATACAGTATGTATGTATGTATGTATGTATGTGTGTGCACATGTATGTATGTGTGTGCACATATACAGTATGTGTGTGCACATATACAGTATGTGTGTGCACATATACAGTATGTGTGTGCACATATACAGTATGTGTGTGCACACATACATGGGAAGGAGGTTACCGACTGTAAGGTAGTGGTAGGGGAGAGTGTGGCTAGACAGCATAGGATGGTGGTGTGTAAGAGGACTCTGAGAGGACTCTGGTGGTGGGGAGGAAGAGGACTCTAAGAAATAGGAAGAGGACTCTAAGAGGACTCTGGTGGTGGGGAGGAAGATTAGGAAGACAAAGGCAGAGCAGAGAACCATGTGGTGGAAGCTGTGACAGGACGAGTGTTGTGCAGCTTTTCGGGAAGAGGTTAGACAGGCTCTCGGTGGACAGGAAGAGCTTCCAGAAGACTGGACCACTGCAGCCAAGGTGATCAGAGAGGCAGGCAGGAGAGTACTTGGTGTATCTTCTGGCAGGAAAGGAGAGAAGGAGACTTGGTGGTGGAACCTCACAGTACAGGAAATCATACAAGGAAAAAGGTTAACTAAGAAGAAGTGGGACACTGGAGGACCGAGGAGAGGTGAAAGGAATACATTGAGATGCGACACAGGGCAAAGGTAGAGGTGGCAAAGGCCAAACGAGGCATATGATGACATATATGGCAGGTTGGACACTAAAGAAGGAGAAAAGGATCTATATAGGCTGGCCAGACAGAGGGATAGTGATGGGAAGGATGTGCAGCAGGTTAGGGTGATTAAGGATAGAGATGGAAATATGTTGACTGGTGCCAGCAGTGTGCTAGCTAGATGGAAAGAATACTTCGAGGAGTTGGTGAATGAGGAAAATGAGAGAGAAGGGAGAGTAGAAGAGGCAAGTGTGGTGGACCAGGAAGTGGCAATGATTAGTAAGGGGGAAGTTAGGCATTAAAGAGGATGAAAAATGGAAAGGCAGTTGGTCCTGATGACATTCCTGTGGAGGTATGGAAGCATCTAGGAGAGGTGGCTGTGGAGTTTTTTACCAGCTTGTTCAATAGAATTCTAGCGCATGAGAAGATGCCTGAGGAATGGAGGAAAAGTGTGCTGGTGCCCATTTTTAAGAACAAGGATGATGTGCAGAGCTGTGGGAACTATAGAGGAATAAAGTTGATGAGCCACACAATGAAGTTATGGGAAAGAGTAGTGGAGGCTAGACTCAGGGTATGAGTATTTGCAAGCAACAGTATGGTTTCCTGCCTAGAAAGAGTACCACAGATACATTATTTGCCTTGAGGATGTTGATGGAAAGGTACAGAGAAGGTCAGAACGAGCTACGTTGTGTCTTTGTCGATCTTGAGAAAGCCTATGACAGAGTACCCAGAGAGGAACTGTGGTACTGCATGTGGAAGTCTGGAGTGGCAGAGAAGTATATTAGAATATTACAGGACATGTACGAGGGCAGCAGAACAGTGGTGAGGTGTACTGTAAGTGTGACAGACGAATTTAAGGTCGAGGTGGGACTGCATCAGGGATCAGCCCTGAGCCCCTTCCTGTTTCCAGTGGTGATGGATAGGCAGACAGATGAGGTTAGACTGGAATCCCTGTGGACCATGATGTTTGCAGATGACATTGTGATCTGCAGTGAAAGCAGGGAGCAGGCGGAGGAACAGTTAAAAAGATGGAGCCATGCACTGGAAAGCAGAGGAATGAAGATTAGCTGAAGTAAGACAGAATATATGTGCATGAATGAGAGGGGTCTTGGGGAAGAGTGAGGATACAGGGAGAAGAGATAACAAGGCTGGAGGACTTTAGATACTTGGGGTCAACCGTCCGGAGCAATGTGGTGAGTGTGGTCAGGAAGTGAAGAAACGGGTCCAAGCAGGTTGGAACGGGTGGAGGAAGGTGTCAGGTGTGTTATGTGACAGAGGGACAGCCAAGGTTCGATGTTTTGGAGACAAAGTTAGAGAGAGCAGATTTCGTTGGTTTGGACACGTCTAGAGGAGAAATAGTGAGTATATTGGTTGAAGGATGATGAGGATGGAGCTACCAGGCAAGAGAGCTCGAGGAAGACCAAAGAGAAGGTTGATGGATGTCGTGAGGGAAGACATGAGGCCAGTTGGTGTTCGAGAGGAGGATGCAGGAGATAGGCTTACATGGAAAAGGATGACGCGCTGTGGCGACCCCTAAAGGGACAATCCGAAAGGAAAAGAAGAAGAAGTCATGATTTGAGGTGCAATGTCCAGTGCAGGTGTTGGTATACTCTGCTTTCTTAAATCCAAAGTCACCGCAACAGTCCAGCAGAATGTTTTAGAGAACTTCATGATTCGTTCTGCTGAGGATCTGTATGGAGATGCAGATTTCTCCAAGGTCACCGCAACAGTCCAGCAGAATGTTTTAGAGAACTTCATGATTCCTTCTGCTGAGCATCTGTATGGAGATCCAGATTTCATCTTCCAACAGGACCTGGCCCCTGCCCATACCACCAGAAGCAGCAAAACTTGTTTTGATGCCCATGTTATCACAGTGCTTGACTGGCCAGCCAACTCGCCAGATCTGAACCACATTGAGAATCTATGAGGTATTATCAAGAGGAAAATGAGGTGCACCAGACCCAAAACCAAAGAACTGACAGCAAGCATCAAGGAAATCTGGGTTTCCATAACTCCCAGGCAATGCCACATGCTGATTGCCTCAATGCCACGGCGCATCGAGTCAGTGATTAAAGCAAACAGATTCCCAACCAAGTATTGAAGATTAACGTAACGTTTTTGAAAATTCCATATTTTTATTGATTTAATGTGACCCTAATTTCTTTTTTCTTTCTTCTTCTTTTCTGCAAAAACTGAGAAGTAAATGACTTCTTCACAGTATTCACATTTTTTGAATTCCTGATTTTGTGGGTTTTATGAGCTGGAAGCCCAAATTATTCAAAATAAACAACTAAATACTTGAAATTGTTTAAATTGTGAGCCCTCAATCTGTAATTTATGAAAGTTAACTTTTTGAATGAAATTATGAAAATAAACTTTTCCATGATATTCAATTTTTTTGGGAAAGTGTGTCTGTTTGTGTGTGTGTATATTAAAAAAAATTCCATGTTGAGGACTGTGTATGGCATTTTATGAATGCATGGAAATTTGTTTTTCGTTACTCAGACCTCTAAAGGCCAGACATCTCTTGATCCCAAACACCACTCAGATGGAAGCGAAATGCATCCACAGCATCCAACGTGCAACTCAACTAGCCCAAAGAGACACTTGACTTTATCTCTTGGCGAGAAAGAGAGACTCCTGAGCTGGGACACTCAAGAGGTATCTTCAGTTACTACGGACGCCAAGATCACACAGCAACACCTGGTTGAGACATCAGTGTCTCTCTCCTAATATAATGCAATACTCTGGAGAGACATATGAGAAATTAATTTCACCTCATAATGACCTGTGTCACCCATTCCCCTCTGATGTTTTATCAGGTCCAAACAGAGACAGAAGCAGATAAGCCTCATGCAGACTTCAGCCAGCATGGAGAATCAACTGAGAGCCAATTCGCCTCTGCCTCTTCCCTCTCAGCCTTCCAGCTTATTGCCAATGCCTTCAGGAGGACATTTAGTGTGACCAGTTCTTCCAGCAGCTCCAACACAGCCCCCACAATGTTTGTAAAGACATAATGATGTGCTCCATATCAGTGCTGCGCTTGTTATACAGATTTTACTAGAACCCTTCTTATCAAGTGTCTCATTCAAATGTTTGACGATCATCACTTTCTGTGTTGCATATCAGATAAGTTTTTTTCACACTGCATTTCAATTAATCTTTTCACTACACCAGGAGGCCCAGGCATGAAGGCCAACGCAGACGGAGGCCTATGTCCGAGGGAGAGTTACATTTTAATTCTTCTGAACCGGAGTCCTCCAAAGACAAGAAAGCTAGAAACAATGAGGCAGGGCTGGACCTGCCCTCTTTGCTGCAGCAAGTCTCCCTAAAGGGCCGCAGAGACTCAGGAAGGGTCTTCAATGATGACGCGCCGGCAATGCCCAACAGAAAAGTCACCCTTTTCTCTTCCCTGAGGCTCAGGAAAAGGGAGCCATCAGAGTGCAACAGGAAAGACCAGGAGCTCCAAAAGGAAATCAGGATGATCCTCGCCAACCTTAGAAACAAAGGTCAGTGTAGTAATTAAAAACCTGTGACTATTATGAAATATATCTTGACGCAAATTGTGTTTTGATCTGACCGAAAAAGCTGTTTTGGCAACACAAACTTATAAGTACATGTCTGAAAGTGGAAGTGTTTGAAAAATTTCTGTTATTATTCCACTAAACACTCATCTGCAAAAAGGAGATGGAAAGGATCTCTTTACTCCATTATTTTCTTTGAACTCTGACTGAGCTGCAACGATCCCTTAATTTTACACATTTTATTGTGTTTACAATGTATTAAATCATTCACAATTTCAATAGCATAAATAATCCACATGCAAGGTTTAGCCTCTGTGATCTTTGCTCATAGAATTAACTGATGTAAAATTATGAATGTCATTCAGTGCATTCAAAAAACATTTCTTCACTTTTTCCACATTGTTAGTCTTATTCCAAAATTGAATGGATTTATTTCTCCCCCTCAAAATGCATCAGGTATTCATTACAAATAGTTCCGTCTTTCTCATCAGACCAGAGAATTTTGTCTCATGGTTTGAGAGTCCTTCGGGTGCCTTTGGGAAAACTTCATGCCGGCCACCATGTGCCTTTTACAAAGGTGTGGCTTACGTCTGGCCATTCTAACCATACAGACCTGATTGGTGGATTGATGCAAGGTTGGCTGTCCTTCTGGAAGGCTCGCTTCCTTTCATAGAGGAACATTGGAGCTCTGACAGAGTGAGCATTGGGTTCTTGGTCACCTCCCTGACTAAGGTCATTCTACCCTGATCGCTCAGTTCAGACAGGCAGCCAATTCTTAGAAGTGTCCTGGTGATTCCTAACTTCTTCCATCTACGGAGTCCTTGTCCCAACGATCTACACACAGTTCCTTTGACTTCATGCTTGGTTTATGCTGTGACGTGCATTGTCGACTGTGAGACCTCATACAGACCGGTGTGTGCGTTTACAATGTCCAATCAACTATCTACCACAGGGGGACTCCAATAATCAGTGGAAACTGGACGCATCTACGTTCAATTTTGAGCTTCATGCCAAAGGCTATGAATACTTGAGCTATTTACATGAGATTTCCTGAAGTTCTTATTTAAAAGAAAACAAATAAATAAAAAATAAATCACGTCAGTATGGGATGTTTGTATACAATTCTGG
The DNA here is from genome assembly GCF_024500275.1 of Phycodurus eques. Classification (NCBI taxonomy): domain Eukaryota; kingdom Metazoa; phylum Chordata; class Actinopteri; order Syngnathiformes; family Syngnathidae; genus Phycodurus; species Phycodurus eques. The sequence goes on along the minus strand of NC_084529.1, from coordinate 8,576,302 downwards.
CATTGTGTGTATAGAATTTTGAGGGGGGGGGGGGGAATGATTTGGACCATTTACAATCGTCAGAATCATATTTATTTGCCAACTATGTGAAGAACACACAAGGAAGTTGTCTCCGGTAGTTGGAGCCGCTCTAGTACAACAACAGACAGCCACTTGGACAAAATATACTTTTAGGACAAAAACATACTGCGGCGAGTCATTGAGCAATGAAATGTTACCAGTAACATGGTAATGCTGATACAGAATGATGCAGAGTCCTCAAGCAATTTAGAGCAGTTTGAAGTGACTCATAGTGTGATAATCTGGTACAGTGACAATTGTGCAAATGGTGCAGAGTCCTCAAAACATTTCAAGTAGTTTAAAGTGAGTAGTAGTGCTACAATCGGTCACAGTGGCAATTGTGCAGATAGTTCTCTCGGTGTTTGTCAACAACAGATAAACCAATAGTGTGGCGTGACGAGACTACTACAGTGAGAGCACGAATAATGTAGTAGTGTCTCAAAAGAGATGTGCAAAGTTGGCAGCATGTTTTACGATGGCATTGTAAGTCAGCTGTTTAAGACTGGAACATACCGAGATGTGGAAAAAGTGCTGTGGATTCTTTCCGGGATGCATTGTACATGTTTGTTAGCTACACTGCTGTAGAAACTAGGTTAAATCAAAGAGTGGTGCTGTTTTGTTTTACTGTTCTTTAGCTTAATATTTGACAAACGCCCTCATGATTTTCATCACTCAGTATTTGCCTCGGGACCTTATTTCCTGTAAGCGGGAAGTACATACACAGATGGAAGCCATATACTTTTCAGCAGTTTTTGTTGAATGTCTCCAAATGCCATTTCTTCATAAGTGTTTCAGCGACAAAGCAGAAGACTCATTTCATGTCTAATGCTCATTTAAGTGTTACAATTTCATCTTTCCTTTTTATCTAGCTTCCAGTCAGCAGAGTCTGGAGGAGCCATGCTCAACTGATGATGAATGTGAATCAACTAATAAGAGGGTTTGTACACTTGTAAAGAGTTTATGTACAGCGCATCAGTGTGTTGATATTGTTTTGATATGTGTACATGTTCTGAAGTGTTGGATACCTCTGGTCACAGGTGTCCTCAGAAAGACTGCAAAAGAAGCAAGAAAAGATGGTGGCCCTGCAGGCCAAACATGACCAATTAAAGAGGTTGCATAGAGCTCAGGTAACTGCTGATTCTGACAAATGCTTAAAGTACTTCTCTTTAGCATGTGTTGAATAATCTGTGTTTTTTGTTTTTGTTAGTTCATATACAATTCTGAATGTTAATCACCAAACTTTTCTTTTTAATGCAGTGTATGTGGCTTTCATTCATTTAGGTGATTCAGCGACAACTGGAGGAGGTCGGAGAGAAACAGAGAGACCTAGAGGAGAGAGGAGTAGCTATAGAGAAGGTTATAAGAGGAGAAACAGGTAGTGAACGATACAGTAAGACGCATGAACATGCACATTGGCTACCTGAGACAAGTATGGAAGATTAGAAAAGTCAAACCTAGATAAATAACCAAACCATTTACTGAAAAAATGTTGTCTAATTTTCCTCATATTTAGTCTAGGGGTGGGACTTTAACTCATTAATCGTGATTAAGTACAAACAAATTCATTAATTAATAATCTTTTTTTTTTTTTTTTTTTTACATATTTTAATCACAGTTTGTGTTCCAACAATGCAGAACCATTGTCAGTGCACAGTTCCATGGAACACCGATTACACTGACACACATCAGCGCTCGGCTACCAAAATGGGGGAATTGGATAAAACAGCGGCTGTGTCCGATATCACTCCCTAACCACCATAAAGTGCACTATATAGTGGTTCTGCCATTTTGTAGTGGTGTCCGAATGCCGAGTGATCAAATTCAGTGTGCACTCAAAATTGCACTTTATGGTGCACTCAAAATTTCCCACAAAGCATCACAAAAAGTAGTGAATAACAACCTATGGTCACTCAGAGTCGTGATATACCATAATGCATTGCGTCTTCAAAGAAAGAATGGTGGAACTTGATGGGTCGCAGACAGAGGGAGTGAATTTTTCATGTACATGTAAGTAACTTTTCAACAAAACTTCGATTGTTGCCATTTTTATAGCAATGTACAGTAAAATCATCTCGTTTTAATAATGTGCGATTTTATTTATTTTATTTTTTTTAACCCAATGCAGCAACCTACGTTGTTAATGTGCAACAGCTATGAGGTCATTAACAGAGAACCGTGTAGTGTCCGAAAGCTGTTATGAATGAGCTCACTATATAGTCCACTGTGTGGCGCAAAGTTACATGAGGAGTAGGGAGTGAATGAACGATTTCAGACAAAGCCAGCGTTGCTAGGACTGATGGGTGGTAAAATTAATTTAAAAAAATAAAAATAAACTACCCGATGGAAGCCTTGAGAAGCATGGTTTTGTGCAAATTGTGCAAAAAAGAGTTTTCATACCACCGAATGAAAACACACAATGCCAAAGATGACGTGATCCAACTTTTCAGCTGTCACACAGAAACCATTTAAAGGCAGGACTGTTCTTAAAAAAAAAAAAAAAAATTCCTAAAATGACACTTTAACTTTAAGTCAGTTTCATTTTCTCCAAGGATATTTTTGTATTACTTTATCTACTGTTGTGTATTGAAATGCAACTAAATGCACTTTTACAGGGTTAACAATATTCCTGTCTGTGTCAATTTTAATCAGTTGTCCACTAAAATCCATTTCAATTAAACCAAGTTGCTTTTTAGGACAAATTATGTTGTCGTCATGCAATTAAAATGCAGTTAGTCGAGATTAATTAATTACAAAGCCTTTTATTGTTTTATTGAGGCCCAGCCCTAATTTAGTCATGTGTGCATTTGGCAATAAGCAGAAAAAGTAATCTCCTGTGGGTGTTTGCTTCATTATATGGTTGTTTTGTTAACGAGAAAGTTATTGAATGACGTACAGTTCACAATTAATTTGCCCTTATCTTGGTTTTTGGTTTTCTAAAAAACATTTTTATCTTCCCTTATCACCTGCAATCCCCTTGTCTAGCCTCTTCTAATCTCTTTTAACCCTGCACTGTCAACACCTATCTTCATCTTCTCTTTTGTCTGTTCACTTCAAGGAACTGACAATCAGACAAATGATGGTGACCATGCCCAACTTTATCAATCGTGGTTTGAACTGGTTTTAGAGAAGAACAGACTAGCACGATATGAGTCTGATCTCATGATCTTGTAAGTTACTGCATTTGATTGAGTAAAATGAAAACATAAATTTTTGGTCGCTGGTGATGCACTTTCCCTCTTTGACCAGTAGAGGTCACCCATTTCTCTCCTCTGTTTCAGTGCTCAGGAGCTTGAATTGGAGGAAACCCAGGGCCGACTTCAACGAGACCTTCGACGCAGGATGTCTAAAGAAGGTGAATCTGTCTCACACACACACATGCTGATAGGAGGAAAAGGAAAAATAGTGCCAATCTTTTGTTACTGTTTGCTTTTTCTCTTTTGAAGATACAAAGAAGAGCGCCTCTGAGCTCCAGGAGGAGCAGGAGATCCTATCTGCGATTATGAGGACAGTGGAGAAAAGAGACATGCTGGTGTCTATACTTGAGGAGCAGAGGCTGATGGAGAGAGCTGAGGACCGCGACTTGGAGAGCCTTGTGCTGTCTAAAGGCTACGAGTTCCACTGGGCCCAGGCTAATGACAGCTGGGGGTCAGATGAGGTGGGGCTGAGGGCTGACTGTTAAAGAAAGGCCAGGTCAGATGCAGCCCACTGAGGGTAGTACAGATGTCCCAAGACTATGCACAACACTAGTTTAAAGAAGAAAAGTAAACTCTTCACCTCTCTATGTAAGCTGTTCAATCATATCCACAACTAAAAGTCTTGACCTTTAAGAATTTTTTCAAACTGTTGTATTATTTTTTTGTAATCCTTGAAGAGGCTTGAGCGGAAGAATCGAAATAGAATTGACACAAAAAAGGCTTATATCATATGTCAATGTACTTCATATTTCATTACTTCAGAAAATGACTGCCTGCCTTTTTGCACACTTCATAACGCAACTGGCCTGTGGCCACAACTGCTGATCTTTTTACTTGGGTTGTTGACAGATAGACTTTTATTGTAAATGATCACCTTTTATCACATGGACTAACTGGGCACTTTACCTGGGGTTTCAGTTTTGCACAGCTCAAATTTTGTAATTGGATAATGAATCCACAGATGTGTTTTATGTTCACTAATGTAACTTTTTGTCCTGTGTGTATGTAAAGCCGCTTTCACACTGAGTTCACGACAAATTGGTGCGTCACAGGCATAGATTTATTAGCTGGCCCCTTTCATTCAGAATTAATTCAGACAGCTGTTGTGGGTTTGCACCATTCATATACCTACAGTAATTTTTGAATATGCGAGGCGACGTTAGCGCAAAGGCAACAACTGCTTTCAACACAAAAGGACATGAGCAGTGAGTCTCGAATGTTAAACTTCTCACTCCACTTATACGCTGGCAAGGTTCTGCCTCTGTCAAGCATCAGAACAAGAACGTTAATTTACAGGTCAAATTTACCCTTCCTCCCACATTGGGACTTTACACACTGGAGAGCACAAAGAAAAAGTTGTAAAATGTTGGCTAAGATGGCAAGTGTGAAAGCGGCTATAGTGTCTAAGGTGTTTGGGTTGTTTTTTTCCCCCAAGTTGTGCTCATTTATTTGTAATGTGAGAAATAGTAAAATACTTCATTCAGTATTTCATTATATCCAGCTAATAAGGGATGCAGTTACAAGATAAATTGCTCATATGGCTGAGAATGGAGTGTCTTTAACAGCTCAGTGTGAATTTAACCTGTAACCAGCAACTGTTGGTTAACTAAATTTACTGTCATAAGGGGATGGATGTATTATTCCCAGACAAGTAACCATCGTTGATTCATGAGCTCGAATGAGTCTTGTTAAACCAAATTGAATGTGGTGTTATTTAAATGTGATGTTGCTGCATGTTTTGGTTTCACGCCATTTGATTCATTTTAAAATGAGCCCAATCTATAATAAACATGGATTTAAATGTTTCCCTCCCTGTTGAATTTTCCCTATTTTTTAAAAAATATTTGTAAATATATATATATATATATATATATATATATATATATATATATATAATTTTTTTATTTTATTTTTTTATTTTTTGGGGGGGGGGGTTGGCATAATTTTCATCCTTACTTGCTACTAAGAACTGCTCGGTTTCTGAAACGGCGTCCATAAATGGAGTCCGGCCGGCCACCAAAGCTCGTTCCTCCCCTGGTGTTCCTCCGGGGAGGCGGGGCCTCTCACGCCGGCCAACTTCTGGAGGAAAAGTGGAATTCCATTTCCGCTTTAGGGAGTGGACCGTATTTTTTTTTTGCAATTTTGCTTTAATTCCACGTCCAACTTGGAAAGTTTGTATTAGACAGCGTCGGATTGAATTATTGTTCCGACAATGGCGTCCTCTCCTCAGAAGTCTCCGTCCTCTCCTAAATCCCCGACAACGCCTAAATCCCCTTCTTCGAGAAAGAAAGACGACTCTTTTCTTGGAAAACTTGGGGGGACTCTGGCGAGGAGGAAGAAAGCTAAAGAAGGTAAACGGCTAGCAAAAAATAACGAGCCGTGAATTGGCATAGGCGTTTTAGTACCTTGTGTTGGAAAATAGGACGAAATTATGATTTTTCAACATAGTCGACACTCGTCCTAATAAGAGTAAGTCAGGACAAATTAAAAAAGCGTTCTGCACTTTAGCATAACACTTTTGACTCTTA
>NC_084529.1:8553020-8565520 GCF_024500275.1 Phycodurus eques | reverse complement strand
TTTTGTTTTGCAGACATAAACAGGACATAGCAATGGTACACTGAACATCCATCCATCCATCCATTATCTGAGCTGCTTATTCTCACAAGGGCCGCGTGAGCACTGGAGCCTATCCCAGCTATCATCGGGCAGGAGCCGGGCTACACCCTGAACTGGTTGCCAGCCAATCGCAGGGCACATATAAACAAACAACCATTCACACTCACATTCACACCTACGGACAATTTAGAGGCCTCAATTAACCTACCATGCATGTTTTTGGGATGTGGGAGGAAACCGGAGTGCCCGGTGAAAACTCACGCAGGCACGGGGAGAACATGCAAACTCCACACAGGCGGGGCCGGGGATTGAACTCCGATCCTCATACACTGAACTTGATCCAGATAATAATTTTTTATGTCATTGTAAAATTTGTTTTGGATAATTCCTTGTTCAAGTCATTAATTTCCTATACTGGTTGATTTATGCCTTGTATTCTGGTGCTGCTCTCACTTCAGAGTACCATATTTAGTGTGGTGTATCAAATCTACCATATCTATAGTAAGTTTATGGAGCCTGTAACCCAGGCAGTGAAAACTGGGGCGTCACTTAACAACGGTGTGTACTAGGACTGCACGATATATTGTTTGAGCATCGTCATCGCTATGTACGTAAACACACATGCACAATATTCACATCGCAGGGTCTGCTGCGATGTTGGTGTAGTGTGATATAGAGTGAATCAACTCTAACATTAGAAAGTGACCTGCAGAGGGACCTGTTTGGACATGCTAATAAGATTAGCACCCATGTTACGGTAAAAAAGCACTATTCAATCTGCATGTTTCTCATATTTTTTAGATTGTAGGGTGAAAGCTGCAGCTGGCTACTAGTGTGGATTGAATGGGTGATAACAATGGGAAAATGAAAAGCCAGTATTTTGAGGGTAATAGCCTGTCAGCGACATATTGAAAACAAAAAAAGAACTATGAGCTATTTCATTTTTGTACTGATGAACTTAGTTCAAAACTTTTAATTACCGTATTTTCCACACCATAAGGCGAACCGGATTGTAAGGCGCAGTCTCAATTACGGGGTCTATTTCTGTACTTAAGCCATACATAAGTATTATTCGTATTATTATTAAAACAAGGTAACGGAAGCAAAACGGTGAGTTTGTTTGAACTTTATTCTACTACGCATTTAAAAATACACTCAGATTATTTTTTTCATCAATCTTTTGTCACAAATCCATCGAAGTCCTCATCTTCTGTATCTGAATTGAACAGCTGGGCAATTTCGCCATTAAACATGCCGGGTTCCCTCTCGTACTCGTCGGAGTCAGTCTCGTTGCCGGGTGGCTGTTCAGCAATGATGCCGGCTTTCGCGAAAGCTTGGACAACTCAAAGCAGATGCGTTAGCCCAGGCATTCACAATCCATTCACATATGGTGGCATAACTCGCCCGGCGCTGTCTCCCAGTCTTAGTAAATGTGTGTTCGCCGTCTCTCATCAATCGCTCCCACACCTCTCGCAACTTCACTTTGAACGCCCTGTTTACACCAATGTCCAGCGGTTGGAGTTCGCTGGAAGTTGCTGCGCCACGGTAGTCCTTGCGCGGATGGCGAGATGGTGCCTTTTCATAAAACGAAGCACCAAGATGGACCTCCTTGAAAGTGTTTGATCTTCAAGTCTTGTGCTATCGTTATTGCCTTCAGTCGAATGGTGACTGTAGAGACGCTTCTCCCGGCTGTTCTTGTGCTTGATTTTTAATTCTCTTGCAGCTGCTCTATTCCCATTTACAACCGCATAACTGATAGCCTGTACCATATTTTTCAGACTATAAATTGCAGTTTTTTTCATAGTTTGGCCGGGGCTGCGATTTATATTCCGGAGCGACTTATATGCGAAATTATGAACACATTATTATATAATTTCACACTGACAACCGCAAGAAGGCGCTCTAGGCCTGTGTATCTGTACCTGCAGCTGACAATGAGTCTGACGAAAGCGATGTAGGAGAGGAAGCGGAGCATCGTCTCCCTCCGGAGTTGGCGGATTTGTTTAGAAGTGAGACCGAGGATGAAGATTTCATTGGATTTAGTGATTTGGAGTGACACTGATGGTTTGGTAAACTTTTTAGCATGTTCTTTATGCTATAGTTATCTGAATAACTGTTAATATGTTACGTTAACATACCAGGCACGTTCTCAGTTAGTTGTTTTAGTTGTTTATCCATCATGTAACATTAGCTGAATGTGTTACGTTAGCATACCGTATACCTATTCAGCCTGTTGTTCTCTATTCTATTTTTATTTTAAATCGCCTTTCAAGAATAAATGTCTGTTCTTGGTGTTGGATTTTATCAAATACATTTCCCCCAAAAATGCAACTTATAGTCCAATGCGACTTATATATGTTTTTTCCTTCTTTATTATGCATTTTTTGGCTAGTGCGACTTTTACTCCGGAGCGACTTAAAGTCCGGAAAATACGGTAGTTTGAATTATGCCTAGTAAGCATGTCTCTTTTCTTTGATGCCATTTTTGGGGGTCCTTAGCCAAACAAATGTTGTTTAGCAGCATACCGGTAGTACAGTATACCTACCGGAGGCGTGGCGGAGGTAAGCATACGTACTGTACGTAGCTTTACGTAATGTTCTCTAAGTGGTTTATCGCTGCCAGCGTACGTAGTGTATGTATTACGTCCCTATGTCGGCGGGAAATGGTCCGACAGTCAATCAAGCATAGTGCTTACCAAACTCACACAACAACATTTTGAAACTCAGTGCACACATAAGGTGCACTGAGTTAAAAGGCGCACCGTCGATTTTTGAGAAAATTAAACGGTTCTAAGCGCGCCTTATAGTGCGGAAAATACGGTATGAAAAGAACTGAAGTAGTTCATTTTTGGAACGGTGAACTGAACTTTGAACTAGTTTGTGTAGAAAATAAACTTTCCCAACACTGATCCTGTATTATTTCATATCGCAATATATATCGCAGGTTTACAAAAAATTGCAATGTCATTTTTTTCCCAATATCGTGCTGCCCTACTGCGTACACACAAAATGGGGCCTGAAAGATACCTACGCAAGTTCCTGCACAAAGTTATGTGACCTACAAAAAAAAAACTGAAAAAGTACACACGTTCGAAAACTCTAACCCATCCGTGGCAGTCGCTGCGTTTCCTTTTATTTGTTGTGGCGCTTCCAAAGCGACCTTCCTCGCCTCGTTGATAAGGATGTCGACTTCTGTCTCAGAGAAGTTTATTTTTTCCAAATTGTTTCTGCCGTGGGCAGCACGGTGGATGACTGGTTAGCACATCTGCCTTACAGTTCTGTGAACCCAGGGTCAAATCCAGCCTTGTCTTTGTGGAGTTTGCATGTTCTCCCCGTGTCTGCGTGGGTTTTCTCCGGGTACTCTGGTTTCCTCCCACAATCTAAAAACATGCATGGTGGGAATTGAAGCCTCTAGATTGTCCATAGGTGTGACTGTCAGTGCGAATGGTTGTTTGTTTACATGTGTCCTGCGATTGGCTGGCGACCAGTTCAGGGTGTATCCCACCTCTCGCCCAAACATAGCTGAGATAGGATCCAGCACGCCCGCGACCCTAGTGACATAAATTGGATGGATGTTTCTGACATTGCAATAAATTTACCCTTCACAATACAGTAGCTAGTCTAATTCATGTTCATGAGCTGATTTTGTTTGTTTGAGTTTGTTGTGGGATCAACCTGCATACTTTCCTAAGTGGAACTGTGACTTGTCAAGGAAAATTCCTTACAGGTGTGCGTATTGCAATAATTCCCAACAGGTGTGCCTAATATGTGTATTGATTCCAAATTTGTATTTGGTGTGTGGCGTGCGCAGGGGAGCGGAGGAGGGTGGCTGGCTTCGTCCTACCAGTACTCAGCGACCGCTATTCCCAACTGGAATAAACAAAGGACATGTTCAACCAATTATTTTATTTTACATGTTCACATGTTGAATTTTTTTTGCAATAAAAGACTGAACAGTGCTTTTCCGGTTTCGTCTCTCAGCCATGTTGCTGTCTTACGCCACCACACTGAAAACATCCCCTTAGTTTTATCATCGGTTGTACATGACTACGACTAAAATGTGGTAAACTGATGTAATTTCCCCTCGAAAAGAATAAAATTAGGCGGCACGGTTGCCAACTGGTTAGAGCGTCAGCCTCACAGTTCTGAGGACCGCGGTTCAATCCCCGGCCCCGACTGTGTGGAGTTTGCATGTTCTCCCCTTGCCTGCGTGGGTTTTCTCCGGGCACTCTGGTTTCCTCCCACATCCCAAAAACATGCATAAATTGGAGACTCTAAATTGCCCGTAGGTGTGACTGTGAGTGCGAATGGTTGTCTGTTTGTATGTGCCCTGCGATTGGCTGGCAACCAGTTCAGGGTGTACCCCGCCTCCTGCCCGATGACAGCTGGGATAGGCTCCAGCACGCCCGCGACCCTAGTGAGGAGAAGCGGCTCAGAAAATAGATGGATGAAGAATAAAATTACATTAAGTAAATTCTGGAGTCGCAGGAACACTGCCTATGCAGTTTTTTTAAACGCATCAAGGCAAATTCCAACAGTTGTGCCTGCGTGCGTACGCACGATTTGATAGGAATTTGGTCGTACGCCATATCCAGCTTTTGTGTGCATGTGCACTTTTAGTAACAATCCAATGCACTTTTTGATAAATGAGCCCCCAAGTCTCTAGTACACTGACTGTTGTTGAATATACAAGACAAATGTATTGTTGGATCTGATACCTTAAAGACCCTTTCCAGAAAATTTTAATATCATGGAAAAGTTTATTTCCTTAATTCCATTCAAAAAGTTCAACTTTAATAGATTATAGATTCAGGGCCCACAATTTCAAGTATTTATTTGTTTATCTTTACATAATTTGGGCTCCCAGCTCATAAAACCCACAAAATCAGGAATTAAAAATATTCAAATACTGTGAAAGAAATCCCCAATTACAGTGCTTCTCAGTTTTTGTAGAAAAAAAAGATTAATCATTAAATCAATCAGAATATGGTACTTTCAAAACAATATGTTCGTCTTCAATACTTGGTTGGGAATCTCTTTGCTTTAATCACTGCCTCGATGCGCCATGGCATTGAGGCAAACAGCCTGTGGCATTGCCTGGGAGTTATGGAAGCCCATATTTTCTTGATGCTGGCTGTCAATTGTTCTTTGTTTTTGGGTCTGGTGCCCCTCATTTTCCTCTTGATAATACCCCACAGATTCTCAATGGGGTTTAGAGCCGGCGAGTTGGCTGACCAGTCAAGCACTGTTATAGCAATGGGCATCAAACCAGGTTTTGGTGCTTCTGGCGGTATGTGCAGGGGGCAGGTCCTGCTGGAAGATGAAATCTGCATCTCCATACAGATCCTCAGCAGAAGTAATCATGAAGTCCTCTAAAATATTCTGGCATACCTTGGATTTAAGAAAGCAGAGTTTACCAACACCTGCACTGGACATTGCACCCCCAATCATGACTGACTGTGCATATTTCACACTGGACCTCAAGCAGCTTGTGTTCTGTTCTTCACCTGTCTTCCTCCAAACCCTTGGACCTCGATTCCCGAATGAAAGGCACACTTTACTTCCATCAAAAAAGAGGACCTCGGACCACTGGCTGACCGCTGGCAGTCCATTCCTTCTTCTCCTTGGTCCAGTTGAGACCCTTCCTACGTTGGCTCAGGCTCAGAAGTGGCTTGACCCGAGGAACCCGACAGTTGTAGCCCATCTCCCGGATGCGTCTGAATGTGGTGGTTTTTGAAGCGGTGAGTCCCGCCTCATTCCACTTTTTCTGGATCTCTGCTAGATTCTTGAATCTTCTCTGATAATCCACTGAAGCCCACAGTCATCTCTTTTGCTGGTGCATCTTCTCCTGCCACATTTTGTCCTTCCACTAGACTTTCCATTGATATGCTTGGACATGGCACTCTGTGAACAGCCAGCCTCCTTAGCTATGAACTTTTGTGGTTTACCCATCATCAATGATGGTCTTCTGGACAGTTATCAAGTCTGCAGTCTTTCCCATATTGAAGCCAACTGAGACAATTGAACCAAACTGAAGCAATTTAATGACACCTGGGGAAACATGTGCAGGTGCTTTAAGTTTAGTAGATGATTAGTGTATGACACTCAGTTTATAAAATGTATGGCCTCCAAAATTTGGACTGATTTCTTCACAGTATTGTAATTTTTTTAATTCCTGATTTTGTGGGTTTTATGAGCTGGAAGCCAAAATGATTTAAAAATAAACAAATAAATACTTGAAATTGTTTAAATTGTGGGCCCTGAATCTATAATCTATGAAAGTTTAACTTTTTTGAATGGAATTATGGAAATGAATAAACTTTTCCATGATATTCTAATTGTTTGGAAAGGGTCTGTATTTTTTGTTTGTAATAATGCACATTCAGTCATAATTTAAATTGGGGTCACATTAGCTGAGCCTGCACAATTTAAGCTTGGGCGCACGGGGGTTGTTGGTCCCAGATTGTGGATGAAAAAAATAGGGAAATCTGGACGGTCCGTATCCTGAGCCCTGCTCTTCAGGTGGCCACTTGCTTGCATGCTGCAGATCTGTGTGTGTGGGTTGTGAAAAGCAAACCTTGTGTGTAAATAATGATTGCATTATTTGTGATATCCTTTCTTACTTATCCAATGACATCAGTCAGTTTATCATTGACATCACAATTGTGTTTTATTTAATGCTTCATAATTTATTTCTCATCACTCCAGTGTCTGAGCTTCAGGAAGAGGGGATAAATGCCATCAACCTTCCTCTCAGCCCATCCCACTATGAGCTCGACCCTGAGGACACCATGCTAGGTATTCACTTCACATTCCCTCAATTACACATGAACATCTTAAGTTTAGTAATACAAGAGGAAAGTATTCAAAAGTTGTAGACTGTTCCAGAAATCTATTATCAAGATAGTTTCTTTCATTTTGTGTTACACTGGTTTGAGAAGAGAAGAAGATTGCATAAAATGTTTGAATCAGAACGCTTCTCTAAAGCTTTAAATTAATTCCGATACCCAGAAGAATTTCCAAAGGTTAACTTTAGTTTGGTTTTGCCCTGCAAAATTATCATACTTGCCCCCTATATGAGGTTTATCACCATTTCCAAGAGGTAAGAAATAGTAAGTTTACATGCACTTTACTTTTGTTGTCTCTATGCACAAATTAGTTATTTTGCTTTTTTTTTTGTTTTGTTTTTTGCATTGCCTTTTTTTGGATGTTTTATTGCTCAAAAATATGAGGTGACATACCACATACTGTATGTTCACATGGACATGAAAATAAAATATTAAAAATGTTCATGTATTTCTACTTCTTACTGAACCGATATCAAAATAATTAAATTAATATAGAATCGAATCGCAACCTAAATAATCAAAATGGTATCGTGAGGTTCTTAACAATACCCATCCCTAATGAACAGGCAGTAATCATCTGTCTCATGCAGTTGGACCCCAACCACAGGCATTTTGCTTTGCCTCATGGCAAAGTGATAATGCAGTACTGTATCAGAGAGAGTGGGAGAGGGACACGCTTGACTTTCTTATCCTCACACAAAAACTAAATATTATATGAGATTATAATTAACATAGAATACCTTTTAAGGGTGCAAAGGCATAGATTTTTATTTTTTTTTACATTTACCATATCTTTTTTATTTTTTTTATTTTTTTATTTGTTTTTAATTACATTTTTTGCTAATGTGGATGTCACACTTCTCATGTAACTGACACAGCTATTAGCATACCAGCTGCACAACACACACAAGCCAGATCAGGGTTTGCTGGCGACTCTGGAATAAACAATACCACTCAGTGGAAATGTACCTTTGAACTCATAGCATTCCAGTTGGACCACAACTGACATCATGTTAATCTTGTAGAGGAGAATGAGGTGCGTACCATGGTGGATCCAAACTCCAAGAATGACCGCAAACTGCAAGAACTTATGAAGGTCAGTGGTGCAAGGAACAAGCATTAAAGACATCTTACCTGAGTCTATTTACACCATACAGCAAACATTCTACACATGCTGGTAGAAGCTGGAGACCTGTGAAAATGAAACCTGAGTTACTAAAAGTGTTGGGAATAGTGTTGTATCGGTCGCGAACGATTTGTTCAAACATACAATTTTTTGTGAACGTACTGAACTGAATAACTTAATTACGTGATTCATTCCTCTGTGTGCTCCGCTCTGAGCGATTCAGCTGGTAGCAGGAAACAGAAGTGCTACAGCGTTCTGACATGTACTGTAATTTCTTGTGTATAATGCGCATTTTCCCCCAAAAGTCAATAGTGCACATTATACATTGGTATAGGTGAAAATAAAAAAAAACGTTCACATTTTATAAATGTATGCCGCCACCTAGAGGTTATGAAAAAGGTGTAGCCTACACTTTCATTCCAATATGACAGGGGTAGGTATGACTGCATATACAGTTGTGCTCATAAGTTTACATACCCTGGCAGAATTTGTGAAGTATATATATTTTTTAAAATATGACTGAACAACAACCATCATTAATTTCTTTACGGTTATGTTTTGTTTTATGGTAATGCTTTTCTGAAATGCTTGACAGTTTAATTTGAATCCCATTAAAATACAATTAAATGTGTTTTACCTGGCCCTTCATGTTTTCTTTTAAGAATTGTACCCATCTTACAAATTCTGCCTGGGTAATCAAATATATGAGCACAACTATATGTATGGCCATAAAAGTATGGCTGTGAATTTCAAAATAAGAGCAAGTAAATACAAAAAAAAAGAATTTTGTGTTCAAATAAAGTGCTTAACTTCAGAATAATTTGAAAAAAACTAACAAAATACAAATACTCGATGTTTTGATCACACGGGTAGAAGCAAAATTATACATTGTAAAAATACATTATACATAGGTTGAAGGTTTTTCCAGAATTCTGAGGTCAACTTTGGTGGTGCGTATTATACATGGGTGCACAAGAAATGTATATGAGAAATTACGGTACCTGGAGTCACTCTCTTTAAAAACCAAAGACGAAGTCCGAAACCTTGGTGTTCTGATAGATTCCGACCTGACTTTCAACAGTCATATCAAATCAATTACTAAAACTGCCTTCTACCATCTGAAGAACATATCCAGAGGGAAAGCTTGCATGTGTCAAGCAGACCAGGAGAAGCTCATCCATGCTTTTATCTCAAGTAGACTTGGCTATTGTAATGGTCTTCTAACTGGACTCCCTAAAAAGAGCATTAAACAGCTGCACCTCATTCAGAATGCTGCAGCTCGGGTTTTGACCAGAACGAAGAGGTCAGAGCATATTACTCCAATTCTCAAGTTTTTTCACTGGCTTCCAGTCAGCTTTAGAATAGATTTTAAAGTTCTGCTACTGGTCTATAAATCATGAAACGGTTTAGGTCCTGAATATATGAATGAAATGCTAATGCGATATAAACGCAGTAGGTCTCTGAGATCGACAGACTCAGGTCAAATAGTGGAGCACAGAGTCCAAAGCAAACATGGTGAAGCAGTATTTAGCTATTATGCTGCACACAAATGGAATAAGTTGCCAACAGAAGTGACGTCAGCCCCAAGTGTGCATGTTTTTACGTACTGAAAGTGCTGCCATGTGATTCGCCAAGGAACGAGAACTGCAGTGTTCTGTCACAACGCGGGACTGTACTAGTGTAGTGAAAATACTAAACTTATTGAGTGATTTGCAATAAGCCAGTACGACTCAGTGAATTGCTGCCATGAGTGATTCACAATTCGCCAAGCAGTGAACTACCATAAATGATTGTAACCGTTCGTCCTCACAGGGATAGCTTTCACTGACTACAATATTGAGTAAAGTGCATGAAAACAAGCACAGATTTATAAAGAGTTAAAATAAATGTGAATTTATAATGTATATTTTTATACATACATACTATCCCTTCTGTGTCTAATGCAATTATTACAGCTGCAAGGTTTTTGTTATATATATATATATATATATATATATATATATAGACGTATATATACACACATGTGTGTGTGTATATATATATATATATATATATATATATATATATATATATATATATATATATATATATATATATATATATATATATATATATATATATATATATATATATACACACACACACACACACACACACACACACACATATATCCATCCATCCATCCATTTTCTGAGCCGCTTCTCCTCACTAGGGTCGCGGGCGTGCTGGAGCCTATCCCAGCTATCATCGGGCAAGAGGCGGGGTACACCCTGAACTGGTTGCGAGCCAATCGCAGGTCACATAGAAACAAACAACCATTCGCACTCACATTCACACATACGGGCAATTTAGAGTCTCCAATTCATGCATGTTTTTGGGATGTGGGAGGAAGTGCCCGGAGAAAACCCACGCAGGCACGGGGAGAACATGCAAACTCCACACAGGCGGGGCCGGTGATTGAACTCCTTGTTCCTGCTGGGCGTAGCTTGGCCTCTTAGGGGCAGTGTGGTGCACGCATGGACATACACATTTACTGTATATTAACTCTTTCGATGCCAGCCATCTTCAGTAAAGACAACCACTTGAGTGCCAGCCAATTTAGAGCATTTTGACTAATCTTTGGGTGGGGAACGGAGAAAACAAGCTTTTTATGGAAAGATGTAGTTTTGCACAACAGGGACTGACACTAATATTATTTGTTACGGTGACACCTAAAACATCAGAACAGTGCTTTACTTCTATAAAACACCACCAACAACAATCAAAAAGTGCTTTTGTTGGCAAAATAATAAATTTTTTTAAAGTTTGCATGTTCTCCACGTCCCTGCGTGGGTTTTCTCCAGGTACTCTGGTTTCTTCCACATCCCAAAAACATGAATGGTATGTTAATTGGAGACTCTAAATTGCCCGCACGTGTCAATGTGTGAATGAATGGTTGGTTGTTTATATGTGCCCTGCGATTGACTGGCGACCAGTTCAGCTGGGATAGGCTCCAGCACGCCCGCAACCCTAGTGAGCATAAGCGGTATGGAAAATAAATGAATGTGTGTAAATATTTGTATGTTTAGTTTTACAGTAAACTCCAACTGGGGTGTCAATAAACAGCTTAAAGCACTCTCAGAGAGGGCAGAATAAAATACAGTTGGTCACTCGCTTGCTGTAAGCAACACAGGTGCATTCAGGGTGGTTTCACAACACAGGAATTTGCATACACACACTGTGCCGTTCAGCATATTACTAATTTTTCTTCAAATATAATGTTTTTATGATCGTGAGAACCCAAAATCAAAATTAAAAAAAAAAAAAGTTTATTAATTGCCCAGCCCCATTGTGCGTTAATCTGTATAATCGAAGATGCCATCTACACAGGCAAAATCTAAAGAAAGGAAACCTAAAGACTTTAGAACAACATTAAGAAATTAATAAAAACATCAACAACAACTTGAAAAAATTAATAAAAAGATCAAATGTAGTGGTGGCACAGGCAAGACTGGTCACCACATCCGCCTCACAGTTCTGTGGTACCGGGTTCAAATCCACCCTATGTGGAGTTTGCGTGCCCCATGCCTGTGTGTTTTTTCTCCGGGTACTCCCGTTTCCTCCCGCATTCCAAAAACGTGCATGGTAGGTTAATAATTGAAGACTTTAAATTGCCCGTAGGTGTGAATCTGAGGATGAATGGTTGTTTGTCTATATGTGTCCAGCAATTGGCTCGCGACCAGTAGATGTACCCCGCCTCTCACCCGAAGTCAGCTAAGATCGACGGTAGCACACCCGCGACCTTAGTGAGAATAAGTGGTTTAGAGAATGGATAAATTGAAAAGCTTGTAATTCCTGTTTTTTTTTCAAGCGCAAGAAAAAACTTTCATTGCTAAATAATGCAGTTTATAAAAACACAACCTAGTTACAATTGCTCATATTTAGTTTTTTTAGCAGGCAGCAACATCATTACATTATTGCAGTACAGTACTGCAATTAATTTTCCTATGTGGTCACATAGGTGTTGATCGACTGGATTAATGATGTTCTTGTTGGGGAGCGAATCATTGTGAAGGATCTTGCTGAAGATCTCTATGATGGACAGGTCCTTCAGAAACTATTTGGTGAGTTAATCGAGTCACTCATTATTATGTTACCTTTTCTCAGAAAGCTGTTGATTGTTGGTCCTCAAGAAGAGATATTGTCATATACAGTATTGCCTCGTTTTATCGCAGGGGTTAGGGTCTGGACCACTCAAGCAATAGGTGAAATCTGCAAAGATACGACCACATATTTGTTTATGATTTATACATATTTTAAAACTGTATGAACCTCCCCAGACTCTTATTAATCTTCCCCACACTCCTATTAACCTCTACCCTACTCTTATAAACACTTTATGTACTCTTAAACACCTTTTAAACCTTTAAAAATACAGTAATGCACAGTAGTACTGTATATGTACATTTTATTCCTTTTAATGTGTTTGAATGTTTTGGCTAGCAAGTG